>NW_027307900.1:300000-407000 GCF_047496885.1 Scyliorhinus torazame | reverse complement strand
GGGGTGGGAGGACAGTGTCCGCAGTCCCCGATGGTCCCACTCCCACCTCAGGCAGAGGGGTGGGAGGACAGAGTCCGCAGTCCCCGATCATCTCAGTCCCACCTCAGGCAGAGGTGTGGGAGGACAGTGTCCCCAGTCCCCGCTCGTCCCACTCCCACCTCAGGCAGAGGGGTGGGAGGACAGAGTCCGCAGTCCCCAATGGTCCCACTCCCACCTCAGGCAGAGGGGTGGGAGGACAGGGTCCGCAGTCCCCAATGGTCCCACACCCACCTCAGGCAGAGGGGTGGGAGGACAGGGTCCGCAGTCCCCAATGGTCCCACTCCCACCTCAGGCAGAGGGGTGGGAGGACAGTGTCCGCAGTCCCCGATGGTCCCACTCCCACCTCAGGCAGAGGGGTGGGAGGACAGAGTCCCCAGTCCCAATTGGTCCCACTCCCACCTCAGGCAGAGGGGTGGGAGGACAGGGTCCGCAGTCCCCAATGGTCCCACTCCCACCTCAGGCAGAGGGGTGGGGGGACAGGGTCCGCAGTCCCCGAAGGTCCCACTCCCACCTCAGGCAGAGGGGTGGGAGGACAGGGTCCGCAGTCCCCAATGGTCCCAATCCCACCTCAGGCAGAGGGGTGGGGGGACAGGGTCCGCAGTCCCCGATGGTCCCACTCCCACCTCAGGCAGAGGGGTGGGAGGACAGGGTCCGCATTCCCCAATGGTCCCACTCCCACCTCAGGCAGAGGGGTGGGAGGACAGTGTCCGCAGTCCCCGATGGTCCCACTCCCACCTCAGGCAGAGGGGTGGGAGGACAGAGTCCGCAGTCCCCGATCATCTCAGTCCCACCTCAGGCAGAGGGGTGGTAGGACAGTGTCCCCAGTCCCCGCTCGTCCCACTCCCACCTCAGGCAGAGGGGTGGGAGGACAGAGTCCGCAGTCCCCAATGGTCCCACTCCCACCTCAGGCAGAGGGGTGGGAGGACAGGGTCCGCAGTCCCCAATGGTCCCACACCCACCTCAGGCAGAGGGGTGGGAGGACAGGGTCCGCAGTCCCCAATGGTCCCACTCCCACCTCAGGCAGAGGGGTGGGAGGACAGTGTCCGCAGTCCCCGATGGTCCCACTCCCACCTCAGGCAGAGGGGTGGGAGGACAGAGTCCCCAGTCCCAATTGGTCCCACTCCCACCTCAGGCAGAGGGGTGGGAGGACAGGGTCCGCAGTCCCCAATGGTCCCACTCCCACCTCAGGCAGAGGGGTGGGGGGACAGGGTCCGCAGTCCCCGAAGGTCCCACTCCCACCTCAGGCAGAGGGGTGGGAGGACAGGGTCCGCAGTCCCCAATGGTCCCAATCCCACCTCAGGCAGAGGGGTGGGGGGACAGGGTCCGCAGTCCCCGATGGTCCCACTCCCACCTCAGGCAGAGGGGTGGGAGGACAGGGTCCGCAGTCCCCAATGGTCCCACTCCCACCTCAGGCAGAGGGGTGGGAGGACAGGGTCCGCAGTCCCCGATGGTCCCACTCTCACCTCAGGCAGAGGGGTGGGAGGACAGGGTCCGCAGTCCCCAATGGTCCCACTCCCACCTCAGGCAGAGGGGTGGGAGGACAGGGTCCGCAGTCCCCAATGGTCCCACTCGCACCTCAGGCAGAGGGGTGGGAGGACAGGGTCCGCAGTCCCCAATGGTCCCACTCTCACCTCAGGCAGAGGGGTGGGAGGACAGGGTCCGCAGTCCCCAATGGTCCCACTCCCACCTCAGGCAGAGGGGTGGGAGGACAGGGTCCGCAGTCCCCAATGGTCCCACTCCCACCTCAGGCAGAGGGGTGGGAGGACAGGGTCCGCAGTCCCCAATGGTCCCACTCCCACCTCAGGCAGAGGGGTGGGAGGACAGGGTCCGCAGTCCCCAATGGTCCCATTCCCACCTCAGGCAGAGGGGTGGGAGGACAGGGTCCGCAGTCCCCAATGGTCCCACTCCCTCCTCAGGCAGAGGGGTGGGAGGACAGGGTCCGCAGTCCCCAATGGTCCCACTCCCACCTCAGGCAGAGGGGTGGGAGGACAGTGTCCGCAGTCACCGATGGTACCACTCCCACCTCAGGCAGAGGGGTGGGAGGACAGTGTCCGCAGTCCCCAATGGTCCCACTCCCACCTCAGGCAGAGGGGTGGGAGGACAGGGTCCGCAGTCCCCGATGGTCCCAGTCCCACCTCAGGCAGAGGGGTGGGAGGACAGTGTACGCAGTCCCCAATGGTCCCACTCCCACCTCAGGCAGAGGGGTGGGGGGACAGGGTCCGCAGTCTCCGATGGTCCCAGTCCCACCTCAGGCAGAGGGGTGGGCGGACAGGGTCCGCAGTCCCCGATGGTCCCACTCCCAACTCAGGCAGGGGGGTGGGAGGACAGAGTCCGCAGTCCCCAATGGTCCCACTCCCACCTCAGGCAGAGGGGTGGAAGCACAGGGTCCGCAGTCCCCAATGGTCCCACTCCCACCTCAGGCAGAGGGGTGAGTAGACAGAGTCCGCAGTCCCCGATGGTCCCACTCCCACCTCAGGCAGAGGGGTGGGAGGAGAGGGTCCGCAGTCCCCGATGGTCCCAGTCCCACCTCAGGGAGAGGGGTGGGAGGACAGAGTCCGCAGTCCCCGATGGTCCCACTCCCACCCCAGGCAGAGGGGTGGGAGGACAGGGTCCGCAGTCCCCGATGGTCCCACTCCCACCTCAGGCAGAGGAGTGGGCGGACAGGGACCGCAGTCCCCGATGGTCCCACTCCCACCTCAGACAGAGGGGTGGGAGGACAGACTCCGCAGTCCTCAATGGTCCCACTCCCACCTCAGGCAGAGGGGTGGGAGGACAGTGTCCGCAGACCCCAATGGACCCACTCCCACATCAGACAGAGGGGTGGGAGGACAGGGTCCGCAGTCCCCAATGGTCCCACTCCCACCTCAGGCAGACGGGTGGGTGGACAGGGTCCGCAGTCCCCAATGGTCCCACTCCCACCTCAGGCAGAGGGGTGGGAGGACAGGGTCCGCAGTCCCCAATGGTCCCACTCGCACCTCAGGCAGAGGGGTGGGAGGACAGGGTCCGCAGTCCCCAATGGTCCCACTCTCACCTCAGGCAGAGGGGTGGGAGGACAGGGTCCGCAGTCCCCAATGGTCCCACTCCCACCTCAGGCAGAGGGGTGGGAGGACAGGGTCCGCAGTCCCCAATGGTCCCACTCCCACCTCAGGCAGAGGGGTGGGAGGACAGGGTCCGCAGTCCCCAATGGTCCCACTCCCACCTCAGGCAGAGGGGTGGGAGGACAGGGTCCGCAGTCCCCAATGGTCCCACTCCCACCTCAGGCAGAGGGGTGGGAGGACAGGGTCCGCAGTACCCAATGGTCCCACTCCCACCTCAGGCAGAGGGGTGGGAGGACAGAGTCCGCAGTCCCCAATGGTCCCACTCCCACCTCAGGCAGAGGGGTGGGAGGACAGGGTCCGCAGTCCCCAATGGTCCCAATCCCACCTCAGGCAGAGGGGTGGGAGGACAGGGTCCGCAGTCCCCAATGGTCCCACTCCCACCTCAGGCAGAGGGGTGGGAGGACAGGGTCCGCAGTCCCCAATGGTCCCATTCCCACCTCAGGCAGAGGGGTGGGAGGACAGGGTCCGCAGTCCCCAATGGTCCCACTCCCTCCTCAGGCAGAGGGGTGGGAGGACAGGGTCCGCAGTCCCCAATGGTCCCACTCCCACCTCAGGCAGAGGGGTGGGAGGACAGTGTCCGCAGTCACCGATGGTACCACTCCCACCTCAGGCAGAGGGGTGGGAGGACAGTGTCCGCAGTCCCCAATGGTCCCACTCCCACCTCAGGCAGAGGGGTGGGAGGACAGGGTCCGCAGTCCCCGATGGTCCCAGTCCCACCTCAGGCAGAGGGGTGGGAGGACAGTGTACGCAGTCCCCAATGGTCCCACTCCCACCTCAGGCAGAGGGGTGGGGGGACAGGGTCCGCAGTCTCCGATGGTCCCAGTCCCACCTCAGGCAGAGGGGTGGGCGGACAGGGTCCGCAGTCCCCGATGGTCCCACTCCCAACTCAGGCAGAGGGGTGGGAGTACAGAGTCCGCAGTCCCCAATGGTCCCACTCCCACCTCAGGCAGAGGGGTGGAAGCACAGGGTCCGCAGTCCCCAATGGTCCCACTCCCACCTCAGGCAGAGGGGTGAGTAGACAGAGTCCGCAGTCCCCGATGGTCCCACTCCCACCTCAGGCAGAGGGGTGGGAGGACAGGGTCCGCAGTCCCCGATGGTCCCAGTCCCACCTCAGGGAGAGGGGTGGGAGGACAGAGTCCGCAGTCCCCGATGGTCCCACTCCCACCCCAGGCAGAGGGGTGGGAGGACAGGGTCCGCAGTCCCCGATGGTCCCACTCCCACCTCAGGCAGAGGAGTGGGCGGACAGGGTCCGCAGTCCCCGATGGTCCCACTCCCACCTCAGACAGAGGGGTGGGAGGACAGACTCCGCAGTCCTCAATGGTCCCACTCCCACCTCAGGCAGAGGGGTGGGAGGACAGTGTCCGCAGTCCCCAATGGACCCACTCCCACATCAGACAGAGGGGTGGGAGGACAGGGTCCGCAGTCCCCAATGGTCCCACTCCCACCTCAGGCAGACGGGTGGGTGGACAGGGTCCGCAGTCCCCAATGGTCCCACTCCCACCTCAGGCAGAGGGGAGGGAGGACAGGGTCCGCAGTCCCCGATGGTCCCACTCCCACCTCAGGCAGAGGGGTGGGAGGACAGGGTCCGCAGTCCCCGATGGTCCCACTCCCACCTCAGACAGAGGGGTGGGAGGACAGAGTCCGCAGTCCCCAATGGTCCCACTCCCACCTCAGGCAGAGGGGTTGGAGTACAGGGTCCGCAGCCCCCAATGGTCCCACTCCCACATCAGGCAGAGGGGTGGGAGGACAGGGTCCGCAGTCCCCAATGGTCCCACACACCCCTCAGGCAGAGGGGTGGGAGTACAGGGTCCGCAGTCCCCAATGGTCCCACTCCCACCTCAGGCAGAGGGGTGGGAGGACAGGGTCCGCAGTCCCCGATGGCCCCACTCCCACCACAGGCAGAGGGGTGGAAGGACAGTGTCCGCAGTCCCCAATGTTCCCAGTCCCACCTCAGACAGAGGGGTGGGAGGACAGTGTCCGCAGTCCCCAATGTTCCCACTCCCACCTCAGGCAGAGGGGTGGGAGGAAAGGGTCCGCAGACCCCGATGGTCCAAGTCCCACCTCAGGCAGAGGGGTGGGAGGACAGGGTCCGCAGTCCCCAATGGTCCCACTCCCACCTCAGGCAGAGGGGTGGGAGGACAGAATCCGCAGTCCCCGATGGTCCCACTCTCACCTCAGGCAGAGGGGTGGGAGGACAGAGTCCGCAGTCCCCGATGGTTCCACTCCCACCTCAGGCAGAGGGGTGGGAGGACAGAGTCCGCAGTCCCCGATGGTCCCACTCCCACCTCAGGCAGAGGGGTGGGAGGACAGAGTCCGCAGTCCCCAATGGTCCCACTCCCACCTCAGGCAGAGGAGTGGGAGGACAGGGTCCACAGTCCCCGATGGTCTCAGTCCCACCTCAGGCAGAGGGGTGGGAGGACAGAGTCCGCAGTCCCCAATGGTCCCACTCCCACCTCAGGCAGAGGGTTGGGAGGACAGAGTCCGCAGTCCCCGATGGTCCCATTCCCACCTCAGGCAGAGGGGTGGGAGGACAGGGTCCGCAGTCCCCAATGGTCCCACTCCCACCTCAGGCAGGGGGTGGGAGGACAGGGTCCGCAGTCCCCGATGGTCTCTCTCCCACCTCAGGCAGAGGGGTGAGAGGACAGTGTCCGCAGTCCCCAATGGTCCCACTCCCACCTCAGGCAGAGGGGTGGGAGGACAGAGTCCGCAGTCCCCGATGGTCCCACTCCCACCTCAGGCAGAGGGGTGGGAGGACAGTGTCCGCAGTCCCCAATGGTCCCAGTCCCACCTCAGGCAGATGGGTGGGAGGACAGGGTCCGCAGTCCCCGATGGTCCCAGTCCCACCTCAGGGAGAGGGGTGGGAGGACAGAGTCCGCAGTCCCCGATGGTCCCACTCCCACCCCAGGCAGAGGGGTGGGAGGACAGGGTCCGCAGTCCCCGATGGTCCCACTCCCACCTCAGGCAGAGGAGTGGGCGGACAGGGTCCGCAGTCCCCGATGGTCCCACTCCCACCTCAGACAGAGGGGTGGGAGGACAGACTCCGCATTCCTCAATGGTCCCACTCCCACCTCAGGCAGAGGGGTGGGAGGACAGTGTCCGCAGTCCCCAATGGACCCACTCCCACATCAGACAGAGGGGTGGGAGGACAGGGTCCGCAGTCCCCAATGGTCCCACTCCCACCTCAGGCAGACGGGTGGGAGGACAGGGTCCGCAGTCCCCGATGGTCCCAGTCCCACCTCAGGCAGAGGGGTGGGAGGACAGTGTACGCAGTCCCCAATGGTCCCACTCCCACCTCAGGTAGAGGGGTGGGGGGACAGGGTCCGCAGTCTCCGATGGTCCCAGTCCCACCTCAGGCAGAGGGGTGGGCGGACAGGGTCCGCAGTCCCCGATGGTCCCACTCCCAACTCAGGCAGAGGGGTGGGAGGACAGAGTCCGCAGTCCCCAATGGTCCCACTCCCACCTCAGGCAGAGGGGTGGAAGCACAGGGTCCGCAGTCCCCAATGGTCCCACTCCCACCTCAGGCAGAGGGGTGAGTAGACAGAGTCCGCAGTCCCCGATGGTCCCACTCCCACCTCAGGCAGAGGGGTGGGAGGACAGGGTCCGCAGTCCCCGATGGTCCCAGTCCCACCTCAGGGAGAGGGGTGGGAGGACAGAGTCCGCAGTCCCCGATGGTCCCACTCCCACCCCAGGCAGAGGGGTGGGAGGACAGGGTCCGCAGTCCCCGATGGTCCCACTCCCACCTCAGGCAGAGGAGTGGGCGGACAGGGTCCGCAGTCCCCGATGGTCCCACTCCCACCTCAGACAGAGGGGTGGGAGGACAGACTCCGCAGTCCTCAATGGTCCCACTCCCACCTCAGGCAGAGGGGTGGGAGGACAGTGTCCGCAGTCCCCAATGGACCCACTCCCACATCAGACAGAGGGGTGGGAGGACAGGGTCCGCAGTCCCCAATGGTCCCACTCCCACCTCAGGCAGACGGGTGGGTGGACAGGGTCCGCAGTCCCCAATGGTCCCACTCCCACCTCAGGCAGAGGGGAGGGAGGACAGGGTCCGCAGTCCCCGATGGTCCCACTCCCACCTCAGGCAGAGGGGTGGGAGGACAGGGTCCGCAGTCCCCGATGGTCCCACTCCCACCTCAGACAGAGGGGTGGGAGGACAGAGTCCGCAGTCCCCAATGGTCCCACTCCCACCTCAGGCAGAGGGGTTGGAGTACAGGGTCCGCAGCCCCCAATGGTCCCACTCCCACATCAGGCAGAGGGGTGGGAGGACAGGGTCCGCAGTCCCCAATGGTCCCACACACCCCTCAGGCAGAGGGGTGGGAGTACAGGGTCCGCAGTCCCCAATGGTCCCACTCCCACCTCAGGCAGAGAGGTGGGAGGACAGGGTCCGCAGTCCCCGATGGCCCCACTCCCACCACAGGCAGAGGGGTGGGAGGACAGTGTCCGCAGTCCCCAATGTTCCCAGTCCCACCTCAGACAGAGGGGTGGGAGGACAGTGTCCGCAGTCCCCAATGTTCCCACTCCCACCTCAGGCAGAGGGGTGGGAGGAAAGGGTCCGCAGACCCCGATGGTCCAAGTCCCACCTCAGGCAGAGGGGTGGGAGGACAGGGTCCGCAGTCCCCAATGGTCCCACTCCCACCTCAGGCAGAGGGGTGGGAGGACAGAATCCGCAGTCCCCGATGGTCCCACTCTCACCTCAGGCAGAGGGGTGGGAGGACAGAGTCCGCAGTCCCCGATGGTTCCACTCCCACCTCAGGCAGAGGGGTGGGAGGACAGAGTCCGCAGTCCCCGATGGTCCCACTCCCACCTCAGGCAGAGGGGTGGGAGGACAGAGTCCGCAGTCCCCAATGGTCCCACTCCCACCTCAGGCAGAGGAGTGGGAGGACAGGGTCCACAGTCCCCGATGGTCTCAGTCCCACCTCAGGCAGAGGGGTGGGAGGACAGGGTCCGCAGTCCCCAATGGTCCCACTCCCACCTCAGGCAGAGGGTTGGGAGTACAGAGTCCGCAGTCCCCGATGGTCCCATTCCCACCTCAGTCAGAGGGGTGGGAGGACAGGGTCCGCAGTCCCCAATGGTCCCACTCCCACCTCAGGCAGGGGGTGGGAGGACAGGGTCCGCTGTCCCCGATGGTCTCTCTCCCACCTCAGGCAGAGGGGTGAGAGGACAGTGTCCGCAGTCCCCAATGGTCCCACTCCCACCTCAGGCAGAGGGGTGGGAGGACAGAGTCCGCAGTCCCCGATGGTCCCACTCCCACCTCAGGCAGAGGGGTGGGAGGACAGTGTCCGCAGTCCCCAATGGTCCCAGTCCCACCTCAGGCAGATGGGTGGGAGGACAGGGTCCGCAGTCCCCGATGGTCCCAGTCCCACCTCAGGGAGAGGGGTGGGAGGACAGAGTCCGCAGTCCCCGATGGTCCCACTCCCACCCCAGGCAGAGGGGTGGGAGGACAGGGTCCGCAGTCCCCGATGGTCCCACTCCCAACTCAGGCAGAGGAGTGGGCGGACAAGGTCCGCAGTCCCCGATGGTCCCACTCCCACCTCAGACAGAGGGGTGGGAGGACAGACTCCGCAGTCCTCAATGGTCCCACTCCCACCTCAGGCAGAGGGGTGGGAGGACAGTGTCCGCAGTCCCCAATGGACCCACTCCCACATCAGACAGAGGGGTGGGAGGACAGGGTCCGCAGTCCCCAATGGTCCCACTCCCACCTCAGGCAGACGGGTGGGTGGACAGGGTCAGCAGTCCCCAATGGTCCCACTCCCACCTCAGGCAGAGGCGAGGGAGGACAGGGTCCGCAGTCCCCGATGGTCCCACTCCCACCTCAGACAGAGGGGTGGGAGGACAGGGTCCGCAGTCCCCGATGGTCCCACTCCCACCTCAGACAGAGGGGTGGGAGGACAGAGTCCGCAGTCCCCAATGGTCCCACTCCCACCTCAGGCAGAGGGGTTGGAGTACAGGGTCCGCAGCCCCCAATGGTCCCACTCCCACATCAGGCAGAGGGGTGGGAGGACAGGGTCCGCAGTCCCCAATGGTCCCACACACCCCTCAGGCAGAGGGGTGGGAGTACAGTGTCCGCAGTACCCAATGGTCCCACTCCAACCTCAGGCAGAGAGGTGGGAGGACAGGGTCCGCAGTCCCCGATGGCCCCACTCCCACCACAGGCAGTGGGGTGGGAGGACAGTGTCCACAGTCCCCAATGTTCCCAGTCCCACCTCAGACAGAGGGGTGGGAGGACAGTGTCCGCAGTCCCCAATGTTCCCACTCCCACCTCAGGCAGAGGGGTGGGAGGAAAGGGTCCGCAGACCCCGATGGTCCAAGTCCCACCTCAGGCAGAGGGGTGGGAGGACAGGGTCCGCAGTCCCCAATGGTCCCACTCCCACCTCAGGCAGAGGGGTGGGAGGACAGAATCCGCAGTCCCCGATGGTCCCACTCTCACCTCAGGCAGAGGGGTGGGAGGACACAGTCCGCAGTCCCCGATGGTTCCACTCCCACCTCAGGCAGATGGGTGGGAGGACAGGGTCCGCAGTCCCCGATGGTCCCAGTCCCACCTCAGGGAGAGGGGTGCGAGGACAGAGTCCGCAGTCCCCGATGGTCCCACTCCCACCCCAGGCAGAGGGGTGGGAGGACAGGGTCCGCAGTCCCCGATGGTCCCACTCCCACCTCAGGCAGAGGAGTGGGCGGACAAGGTCCGCAGTCCCCGATGGTCCCACTCCCACCTCAGACAGAGGGGTGGGAGGACAGACTCCGCAGTCCTCAATGGTCCCACTCCCACCTCAGGCAGAGGGGTGGGAGGACAGTGTCCGCAGTCCCCAATGGACCCACTCCCACATCAGACAGAGGGGTGGGAGGACAGGGTCCGCAGTCCCCAATGGTCCCACTCCCACCTCAGGCAGAGGCGAGGGAGGACAGGGTCCGCAGTCCCCGATGGTCCCACTCCCACCTCAGACAGAGGGGTGGGAGGACAGGGTCCGCAGTCCCCGATGGTCCCACTCCCACCTCAGACAGAGGGGTGGGAGGACAGAGTCCGCAGTCCCCAATGGTCCCACTCCCACCTCAGGCAGAGGGGTTGGAGTACAGGGTCCGCAGCCCCCAATGGTCCCACTCCCACATCAGGCAGAGGGGTGGGAGGACAGGGTCCGCAGTCCCCAATGGTCCCACACACCCCTCAGGCAGAGGGGTGGGAGTACAGTGTCCGCAGTCCCCAATGGTCCCACTCCCACCTCAGGCAGAGAGGTGGGAGGACAGGGTCCGCAGTCCCCGATGGCCCCACTCCCACCACATGCAGAGGGGTGGGAGGACAGTGTCCACAGTCCCCAATGTTCCCAGTCCCACCTCAGACAGAGGGGTGGGAGGACAGTGTCCGCAGTCCCCAATGGTCCCACACACCCCTCAGGCAGAGGGGTGGGAGTACAGTGTCCGCAGTCCCCAATGGTCCCACTCCCACCTCAGGCAGAGGGGTGGGAGGACAGTGTCCACAGTCCCCAATGATCCCACTCCCACCTCAGGCAGAGGGGTGGGAGGAAAGGGTCCGCAGTCCCCAATGGTCCCACTCCCACCTCAGGCAGGGGGTGGGAGGACAGGGTCCGCAGTCCCCGATGGTCTCTCTCCCACCTCAGGCAGAGGGGTGAGAGGACAGTGTCCGCAGTCCCCAATGGTCCCACTCCCACCTCAGGCAGAGGGGTGGGAGGACAGAGTCCGCAGTCCCCGATGGTCCCACTCCCACCTCAGGCAGAGGGGTGGGAGGACAGTGTCCGCAGTCCCCAATGGTCCCAGTCCCACCTCAGGCAGATGGGTGGGAGGACAGGGTCCGCAGTCCCCGATGGTCCCAGTCCCACCTCAGGGAGAGGGGTGGGAGGACAGAGTCCGCAGTCCCCGATGGTCCCACTCCCACCCCAGGCAGAGGGGTGGGAGGACAGGGTCCGCAGTCCCCGATGGTCCCACTCCCAACTCAGGCAGAGGAGTGGGCGGACAAGGTCCGCAGTCCCCGATGGTCCCACTCCCACCTCAGACAGAGGGGTGGGAGGACAGACTCCGCAGTCCTCAATGGTCCCACTCCCACCTCAGGCAGAGGGGTGGGAGGACAGTGTCCGCAGTCCCCAATGGACCCACTCCCACATCAGACAGAGGGGTGGGAGGACAGGGTCCGCAGTCCCCAATGGTCCCACTCCCACCTCAGGCAGACGGGTGGGTGGACAGGGTCAGCAGTCCCCAATGGTCCCACTCCCACCTCAGGCAGAGGCGAGGGAGGACAGGGTCCGCAGTGCCCGATGGTCCCACTCCCACCTCAGACAGAGGGGTGGGAGGACAGGGTCCGCAGTCCCCGATGGTCCCACTCCCACCTCAGACAGAGGGGTGGGAGGACAGAGTCCGCAGTCCCCAATGGTCCCACTCCCACCTCAGGCAGAGGGGTTGGAGTACAGGGTCCGCAGCCCCCAATGGTCCCACTCCCACATCAGGCAGAGGGGTGGGAGGACAGGGTCCGCAGTCCCCAATGGTCCCACACACCCCTCAGGCAGAGGGGTGGGAGTACAGTGTCCGCAGTACCCAATGGTCCCACTCCAACCTCAGGCAGAGAGGTGGGAGGACAGGGTCCGCAGTCCCCGATGGCCCCACTCCCACCACAGGCAGTGGGGTGGGAGGACAGTGTCCACAGTCCCCAATGTTCCCAGTCCCACCTCAGACAGAGGGGTGGGAGGACAGTGTCCGCAGTCCCCAATGTTCCCACTCCCACCTCAGGCAGAGGGGTGGGAGGAAAGGGTCCGCAGACCCCGATGGTCCAAGTCCCACCTCAGGCAGAGGGGTGGGAGGACAGGGTCCGCAGTCCCCAATGGTCCCACTCCCACCTCAGGCAGAGGGGTGGGAGGACAGAATCCGCAGTCCCCGATGGTCCCACTCTCACCTCAGGCAGAGGGGTGGGAGGACACAGTCCGCAGTCCCCGATGGTTCCACTCCCACCTCAGGCAGATGGGTGGGAGGACAGGGTCCGCAGTCCCCGATGGTCCCAGTCCCACCTCAGGGAGAGGGGTGCGAGGACAGAGTCCGCAGTCCCCGATGGTCCCACTCCCACCCCAGGCAGAGGGGTGGGAGGACAGGGTCCGCAGTCCCCGATGGTCCCACTCCCACCTCAGGCAGAGGAGTGGGCGGACAAGGTCCGCAGTCCCCGATGGTCCCACTCCCACCTCAGACAGAGGGGTGGGAGGACAGACTCCGCAGTCCTCAATGGTCCCACTCCCACCTCAGGCAGAGGGGTGGGAGGACAGTGTCCGCAGTCCCCAATGGACCCACTCCCACATCAGACAGAGGGGTGGGAGGACAGGGTCCGCAGTCCCCAATGGTCCCACTCCCACCTCAGGCAGACGGGTGGGTGGACAGGGTCCGCAGTCCCCAATGGTCCCACTCCCACCTCAGGCAGAGGCGAGGGAGGACAGGGTCCGCAGTCCCCGATGGTCCCACTCCCACCTCAGACAGAGGGGTGGGAGGACAGGGTCCGCAGTCCCCGATGGTCCCACTCCCACCTCAGACAGAGGGGTGGGAGGACAGAGTCCGCAGTCCCCAATGGTCCCACTCCCACCTCAGGCAGAGGGGTTGGAGTACAGGGTCCGCAGCCCCCAATGGTCCCACTCCCACATCAGGCAGAGGGGTGGGAGGACAGGGTCCGCAGTCCCCAATGGTCCCACACACCCCTCAGGCAGAGGGGTGGGAGTACAGTGTCCGCAGTCCCCAATGGTCCCACTCCCACCTCAGGCAGAGAGGTGGGAGGACAGGGTCCGCAGTCCCCGATGGCCCCACTCCCACCACATGCAGAGGGGTGGGAGGACAGTGTCCACAGTCCCCAATGTTCCCAGTCCCACCTCAGACAGAGGGGTGGGAGGACAGTGTCCGCAGTCCCCAATGGTCCCACACACCCCTCAGGCAGAGGGGTGGGAGTACAGTGTCCGCAGTCCCCAATGGTCCCACTCCCACCTCAGGCAGAGGGGTGGGAGGACAGTGTCCACAGTCCCCAATGTTCCCAGTCCCACCTCAGACAGAGGGGTGGGAGGACAGTGTCCGCAGTCCCCAATGATCCCACTCCCACCTCAGGCAGAGGGGTGGGAGGAAAGGGTCCGCAGACCCCGATGGTCCAAGTCCCACCTCAGGCAGAGGGGTGGGAGGACAGGGTCAGCAGTCCCCAATGGTCCCACTCCCACCTCAGGCAGAGGGGTGGGAGGACAGAATCCGCAGTCCCCGATGGTCCCACTCTCACCTCAGGCAGAGGGGTGGGAGGACAGAGTCCGCAGTCCCCGATGGTTCCACTCCCACCTCAGTCAGAGGGGTGGGAGGACAGAGTCCGCAGTCCCCGATGGTCCCACTCCCACCTCAGGCAGAGGGGTGGGAGGACAGAGTCCGCAGTCCCCAATGGTCCCACTCCCACCTCAGGCAGAGGAGTGGGAGGACAGGGTCCACAGTCCCCGATGGTCTCAGTCCCACCTCAGGCAGAGGGGTGGGAGGACAGAGTCCGCAGTCCCCAATGGTCCCACTCCCACCTCAGGCAGAGGGTTGGGAGGACAGAGTCCGCAGTCCCCGATGGTCCCATTCCCACCTCAGGCAGAGGGGTGGGAGGACAGGGTCCGCAGTCCCCAATGGTCCCACTCCCACCTCAGGCAGAGGAGTGGGAGGACAGGGTCCGCAGTCCCCGATGGTCTCTCTCCCACCTCAGGCAGAGGGGTGAGAGGACAGTGTCCGCAGTCCCCAATGGTCCCACTCCCACCTCAGGCAGAGGGGTGGGAGGACAGAGTCCGCAGTCCCCGATGGTCCCACTCCCACCTCAGGCAGAGGGGTGGGAGGACAGTGTCCGCAGTCCCCAATGGTCCCAGTCCCACCTCAGGCAGATGGGTGGGAGGACAGGGTCCGCAGTCCATGATGGTCCCACTCCCACCTCAGGCAGAGGGGTGGGAGGACAGGGTCCGCAGTCCCCAATGGTCCCACTCCCACCTCAGGCAGAGGGGTGGGAGGACAGGGTCCGCAGTCCCCAATGGTCCCACTCCCACCTCAGGCAGAGGGGTGGGAGGACAGAGTCCCCAGTCCCCGCTGGTCCCACTCCCACCTCAGGCAGAGGGGTGGGAGGACAGAGTCCGCAATCCCCGATGGTCCCAGTCCCACCTCAGGCAGAGGGGTGGGAGGACAGGGTCCGCAGCCCCCAATGGTCCCACTCCCCCCTCAGGCAGAGGGGTGGGAGGACAGTGTCCGCAGTCCCCAATGGTCCCACTCCCACCTCAGGCAGAGGGGTGGGAGGACAGAGTCCGCAGTCCCCGATGGTCCCAGTCCCACCTCAGGCAGAGGGGTGGGAGGACAGAGTCCGCAGTCCCCGATGGTCCAGTCCCACCTCAGGCAGAGGGGTGGGAGGACAGGGTCCGCAGTCCCCGATGGTCCCACTCCCACCTCAGGCAGAGGGGTGGGTGGCCGGGTCCGCAGTCCCCGATGGCCCCACTCCCACCACAGGCAGAGGGGTGGGAGGACAGAGTCCGCAGTCCCCGATGGTCCCAGTCCCACCTCAGGCAGAGGGGTGGGAGGACAGTGTCACCAGTCCCCGGTGGTCCCACTCCCACCTCAGGCAGAGGGGTGGGAGGACAGGGTCCGCAGTCCCCAATGGTCCCACTCCTACCTCAGGCAGAGGAGTGGGAGGACAGGGTCCGCAGACCCCGATGGTCCAAGTCCCACCTCAGGCAGAGGGTTGGGAGGACAGAGTCCGCAGTCCCCGATGGTCCCACTCCCACCTCAGGCAGAGGGGTGGGAGGACAGAGTCCGCAGTCCCCGATGGTCTCACTCCCACCTCAGGCAGAGGGGTGGGAGGACAGTGTCCGCAGTCCCCAATGGTCCCACTCCCACCTCAGGTAGAGGGGTGGGAGGACAGAGTCCGCAGTCCCCAATGGTCCCAGTCCCACCTCAGGCAGAGGGGTGGGAGGACAGGGTCCGCAGTCCCCGATGGTCCCACTCCCACCTCAGGCAGAGGGGTGGGAGGACAGGGTCCGCAGACCCCGATGGTCCAAGTCCCACCTCAGGCAGAGGGGTGGGAGGACAGGGTCCGCAGTCAAAGAACAAAGAACAAAGAAATGTACAGCACAGGAACAGGCCCTTCGGCCCTCCAAGCCCGTGCCGACCATACTGCCCGACTAAACTACAATCTTCTACACATCCTGGGTCCGTATCCTTCTATTCCCATCCTATTCATATATTTGTCAAGATGCCCCTTAAATGTCCCTATCGTCCCTGCCTCCACTACCTCCTCCGGTAGCGAGTTCCAGGCACCCACTACCCTCTGCGTAAAAAAACTTGCCTCGTACATCTACTCTAAACCTTGCCCCTCTCACCTTAAACCTATGCCCCCTAGTAATTGACCCCTCTACCCTGGGGAAAAGCCTCTGACTATCCACTCTGTCTATGCCCCTCATAATTTTGTAGACCTCTATCAGGTCGCCCCTCAACCTCCTTCGTTCCAGAGAGAACAAACCGAGTTTATTCAATCGCTCCTCATAGCTTATGCCCTCCATACCAGGCAACATTCTGGTAAATCTCTTCTGCACCCTCTCTAAAGCCTCCACATCCTTCTGGTAGTGTGGCGACCAGAATTGAACACTATACTCCAAGTCCCCAATGGTCCCACTCCCACCTCAGGCAGAGGGGTGGGAGGGCAGAGTCCGCAGTCCCCGATGGTCCCACTCCCACCTCAGGCAGAGGGGTGGGAGGACAGAGTCCGCAGTCCCCGATGGTCCCAGTCCCACCTCAGGCAGAGGAGTGGGAGGACAGGGTCCGCAGTCCCCAATGATCACACTCCCACCTCAGGCAGAGGGGTGGGTGGACAGAGTCCGCAGTCCCCGATGGTCCCAGTCCCACCTCAGGCAGAGGGGTGGGAGGACAGGGTCCGCAGTCCCCAATGGTCCCACTCCCACCTCAGGCAGAGGGGTGGGAGGACAGGGTCCGCAGTCCCCAATGGTCACACTCCCACCTCAGGCAGAGGGGTGGGAGGACAGTGTCCGCAGTCCCCGATGGTCCCACTCCCACCTCAGGCAGAGGGGTGGGAGAACAGTGTCCGCAGTCCCCAATGGTCCCACTCCCACCTCAAGCAGAGGGGTGGGAGGACAGGGTCCGTAGTCCCCGATGGTCCCACTCCCACCTAAGACAGAGGGGAGGGAGGACAGGGTCCGCAGTCCCCGCTGGTCCCACTCCCACCTCAGGCAGAGGGGTGGGAGGACAGTGTCCGCAGTCCCCGATGGTCCCACTCCCACCTCAGACAGAGGGGTGGGAGGCCGGGTCCGCAGTCCCCAATGGTCCCACTCCCACCACAGGCAGAGGGGTGGGAGGACAGAGTCCGCAGACCCCAATGGTCCCACTCCCACCTCAGGCAGAGGGGTGGGAGGACAGAGTCCGCAGTCCCCGATGGTCCCGCTCCCACCTCAGGCAGAGGGGTGGGAGGACAGGGTCCGCAGTCCCCGATGGTCCCACTCCCACCTCAGGCAGAGGAGTGGGAGGACAGGGTCCGCAGTCCACAATGGTCCCACTCCCACCTCAGGCAGAGGGGTGGGAGGACAGGGTCCGTAGTCCCCGATGGTCCCACTCCCACCTCAGGCAGAGGGGTGGGAGGACAGGGTCCGCAGTCCCCGATGGTCCCACTCCCACCTCAGGCAGAGGAGTGGGAGGACAGGGTCCGCAGTCCCCAATGGTCCCACTCCCACCTCAGGCAGAGGGGTGGGAGGACAGGGTCCGCAGTCCCCGATGGTCCCACTCCCACCTCAGGCAGATGGGTGGGAGGACAGGGTCCGCAGTCCCCAATGGTCGCACTCACACCTCAGGCAGAGGGTTGGGAGGACAGGGTCCGCAGTCCCCAATGGTACCACTCCCACCTCAGGCAGAGGGGTGGGAGGACAGGGTCCGCAGTCCCCAATGGTCCCACTCCCACCTCAGGCAGAGGGGTGGGAGGACAGGGTCCGCAGTCCCCGATGGTCCCACTCCCACCTCAGACAGAGGGGTGGGAGGACAGGGTCCGCAGTCCCCGATGGTCCCACTCCCACCTCAGGCAGAGGGGTGGGAGGACAGGGTCCGCAGTCCTCAATGGTCCCACTCCCACCTCAGGCAGAGGGGTGGGAGGACAGGGTCCGCAGTCCCCGATGGTCTCATTCCCACCTCAGGCAGAGAGGTGGGAGGACAGGATCCGCAGTCCCCGATGGTCCCACTCCCACCTCAGGCAGAGGGGTGGGAGGACAGAGTCCGCAGTCCCCGATTGGTCCCACTCCCACCTCAGGCAGAGGGGTGGGAGGACAGGGTCCGCAGTCCCCAATGGTCCCACTCCCACCTCAGGCAGAGGGGTGGGAGGACAGGGTCCGCAGTCCCCGATGGTCCCACTCCCACCACAGGCAGAGGGTTGGGAGGACAGGGTCCGCAGTCCCCAATGGTCCCACTCCCACCTCAGGCAGAGGGGTGGGAGGACAGGGTCCGCAGTCCCCGATGGTCCCACTCCCACCTCAGGCAGAGGGGTGGGAGGCCGGGTCCGCAGTCCCCGATGGCCCCACTCCCACCTCAGGCAGAGGGGTGGGAGGGCAGAGTCCGCAGACCCCAATGGTCCCACTCCCACCTCAGGCAGAGGGGTGGGAGGACAGAGTCCGCAGTCCCCGATGGTCCCACTCCCACCTCAGGCAGATGGGTGGGAGGACAGAGTCCGCAGTCCCCAATGGTCCCACTCCCACCTCAGGCAGAGGGGTGGGAGGACAGGGTCCGCAGTCCCCGATGGTCTCAGCCCCACCTCAGGCAGAGGGGTGGGAGGACAGAGTCCGCAGTCCCCAATGGTCCCTCTCCCACCTCAGGCAGAGGGGTGGGAGGACAGGGTCCGCAGCCCCCGATGGTCCCAGTCCCTCCTCAGGCTGAGGGGTGGGAGGACAGGGTCCGCAGTCCCCGATGGTCCCACTCCCACCTCAGGCAGAGGGGTGGGAGGACAGGGTCCGCAGTCCCCGATGGTCCCACTCCCACCTCAGGCAGAGGGGTGGGAGGCTGGGTCCGCAGTCCCCGATGGCCCCACTCCCACCTCAGGCAGAGGGGTGGGAGGACAGGGTCCGCAGTCCCCAATGGTCCCACTCCCACCTCAGGCAGAGGGGTGGGAGGACAGTGTCCGCAGTCCCCGATGGTCCCACTCCCACCTCAGGCAGAGGGGTGGGAGGACAGGGTCCGCAGTCCCCGATGATCTCAGTCCCACCTCAGGCAGAGGGGTGGGAGGACAGTGTCCGCAGTCCCCAATGGTCCCACTCCCACCTCAGGCAGAGGGGTGGGAGGACAGTGTCCGCAGTCCCCGATGGTCCCACTCCCACCTCAGGCAGAGGGGTGGGAGGACAGAGTCCCCAGTCCCCGCTGGTCCCACTCCCACCTCAGGCAGAGGGGTGGGAGGACAGGAGGCCGGGCCTGCAGCCCTGGATGGTCCCACTCCCACCTCAGGCAGAGGGGTGGGAGGACAGGAGGCTGGGCCTGCACCCCTGGATGGTCCCACTCCCACCTCAGGCAGAGGGGTGGGAGGACAGGAGGCTGGGCCTGCAGCCCTGGATGGTCCCACTCCCACCTCAGGCAGAGGGGTGGGAGGACAGGGTCCGCAGTCCCCGATGGTCCCACTCCCACCTCAGGCAGAGGGGTGGGAGGACAGGGTCCGCAGTCCCCAATGGTCCCACTCCCACCTCAGGCAGAGGGGTGGGAGGACAGGAGGCTGGGCCTGCAGCCCTGGATGATCCCACTCCCACCTCAGGCAGAGGGGTGGGAGGACAGGAGGCTGGGCCTGCAGCCATGGATGGTCCCACTCCCACCTCAGGCAGAGGGGCAGGAGGACAGGAGGCTGGGCCTGCAGCCCTGGATGGTCCCACTCCCACCTCAGGCAGAGGGGTGGGAGGACAGGAGGCTGGGCCTGCAGCCCTGGATGGTCCCACTCCCACCAGACACAACACAAGCTGGGGCATGTAGGATCGGGGAATTCCACTTCCTCACACCACCAACAGCTCTCACTTCAAGCTCTCTCACTTCACACTGAAGCTCCACTCAGCAACACACACAGACACACACTGAACAAGAGGGGCAATGTTTTCAGTGAAGTGGGAGGATTGGTCCCTCAGACTCAGATTCATCCTCAGTGAGCTGTGAGCAAACTCCAGCCCCAGTCTCTGACACGTGTGGAATGTCTGCCTCTGAGGACAGCTCACTATTGACATGTAAATGACTGACAAGAGATACCAATCTCCTTACTGTTGATAAATGACACAGCATTGAATCCAGCAACTGCTGTCTTAACACAATCCTCCCACAGGGACCACATTTCTGTATAACAGAATCGAAGCATAAGTTAAAATTCTATTGGGAAATGATTAGAAACAGTATTGGTTGAGATCTCCTCAGAGATCTGTGTGCAGACCTACCCCCTGACTGTCTGTCATGAATGTTTTCAGTCTGTCCGCTGTGATTATTCACTAAAGATGTGTCTTCACAGGAGAGGCCAGAGGCATTTGTCCTGTCTGTGGTTATGTTAATTCAGGGCACAGCAACAGATCTAGCAAAGTCCTGTGCTTACTTCAGTCTTGATGTTAATATTTATTTCCTCCTGAGTTTCTGACTAGTTTGGGATGTCTATTCGTCTGTCTCCCAAGGACAGCTTTCAATACTCTGAGTAAAGACCGGCAAGGAACCCCAGGACATTGCTGTCGTGGGAGTCTTTGACGGGGACAATCTTATTCTGTTCCTCACAGACAGATTTCCTCAGTGAGCTGCTCTATAAATTGGGATTCAATTTGATTTTTCCCACTGGGAGATTTAAAGCTTATTCCTGAATAAATACAGGGTCATCGGCAACAACATCATTTTAATAGACAGAGGGGTTCAATGGGATTTTTCACTGAATTCCTCTGATGTCAATTTCTGAGATTAGAATTAAAAATGAAACAATTTGGATTCAATGAAAACGGTCAGTTTGATAACCCCAACTGATTTCTGGTAACACACCCCTGACGCTCCTCTCTCACCTTGTTTTTAATTTGGGGGATTCTGCAGGCAGCTTGTGCACAGGAAGAGCCCAAAAATGGGGCACTTTCAGAATTAAGTTCAGAGTCTCTGAAGATGGATTTCTTTCTCTCTTTCTACTCGAAGGTGTACAAACTGACAGCACGCAGATTGATTGCACAGTAAGATTCCACAGTCAGAAATGTGATCATGGTGGAAAATTCCCCACAGGGCTATGGGGAGAGCGGGATTAGTTTGGGGATTTACCCTAGGCTGTGGGGAGAGTGGGATTAGTTTGGGAATGACCCAGGGCTATGGGAGAGTGGGATTCGTTTGGGGATTCACACAGGGCTGTGGGGAGAGTGGGATTCGTTTGGGAATGACCCAGGGCTATGGGAGAGTGGGATTAGTTTGGGGATTGACACAGGGCTATGGGAGAGTGGGATTCGTTTGGGGATTCACACAGGGCTGTGGGGAGAGTGGGAATCGTTTGGGAATGACCCAGGGCTATGGGAGAGTGGGATTAGTTTGGGGATTTACCCTGGGCTGTGGGGAGAGTGGGATTCGTTTGGGAATGACCCAGGGCTATGGGAGAGTGGGATTAGTTTGGGGATTGACACAGGGCTGTGGGGATTAGTTTGGGAATGACCCAGGGCTATAGGAGAGTGGGATTAGTTTGGGGATTGACACAGGGCTGTGGGGAGAGTGGGATTAGTTTGGGGATGACACAGGGCTGTGGGGAGAGTGGGATTAGTATTGGGGATTGACCAGGGCAGTGGGGAGAGTGGGATCAGTTTGGGATTGATCCGGGACTGTGGGGGTAGTTGCATTAGTTTGGGGATTGCCACAGGGCTGTGGAGAGAGTGGGATTAGTATTGGAGATTCACCCAGGGCTGTGGGGAGAGTGGGATTAGTTTGGGGATAGATACAGGGCTGTGGGGAGAGGGGGATTAGTTTGGGGATTGACACAGGGCTATGGTGAGAGTGGGATTAGTTTGGGGATTGACACATGGCTATGTGGAGAGCGTGGGGCAGTGGGATTAGTTTGGGGATTGATACAGGGTTACATGGAGAGAGTTGGGCAGCGCAATTAGTCTGGGGATTGATACAGGGATATGGGGAGAGAGTTGGGCAGTGGAATTAGTTTGGGGATTGATACAGGGCTATGGGGAGAGAGTGGGGCAGTGGAATTAGTTTGGGATTGATACAGGGCTATGGGGAGAGAGCAGGGCAGTGGGATTAGTTTGGGGATTGATACAGAGTTACAGGGAGAGTGTGGGGCAGTGGGATTAGTTTGGGGATTTATACAGGGCTTTGGGGAGAGAGTGGGGCTGTGGGATTAGTTTGGGGATTGATACAGATTTACAGGGAGAGTGTGGGGCAGTGGGATTCGTTTGGGGATTGATACAGGGCTATGGGGAGAGAGTGGGACAGTGTGATTAGTTTGGGATTGATACAGGGCTATGGGGAGAGAGTGGGGCTGTGGGATTAGTTTGGGATTGATACAGGGCTATGGGGAGAGAGTGGGACAGTGTGATTAGTTTGGGATTGATACAGGGCTATGGGGAGAGAGTGGGACAGTGGGATTAGTTTGGGATTGATACAGGGCTACGGGGAGAGAGTGGGGCTGTGGGATTAGTTTGGGGATTGATACAGGGCTATGGGGAGAGAGTGGGACAGTGTGATTAGTTTGGGATTGATACAGGGCTATGGGGAGAGAGTGGGGCAGTGGGATTAGTTTGGGATTGATACAGGGCTATGGGGAGAGAGCGGGGCAGTGGGATTAGTTTATGGATTGATACAGGGCTATGGGGAGAGAGTGGGGCAGTGGGATTAGTTTGGGGATTGATACAGGGCTTTGGGGTGAGAGTGGGGCAGTGGGATTAGTTTGGGAATGATACAGGGCTATGGGGAGAGAGTGGGGCAGTGGGATTAGTTTGGGGATTGATACAGGGCTTTGGGGTGAGAGTGGGGCAGTGGGATTAGTTTGGGAATGATACAGGGCTATGGGGTCAGAGTGGGGCAGTGGGATTAGTTTGGGATTTATACAGGTCTATGGGGAGAAAGAGGGGCAGTGGGATTAGTTTGGGAATGATACAGGGCTATGGGGAGAGAGTGGGGCAGTGGGATTAGTTTGGGGTTGATACAGGGCTATGGGGAGAGAGTGGGGCAGTGGGATTAGTTTGGAGTTGATACAGGGCTATGGGGTGAGAGTGGGCTGTGGGATTAGTTTGGGATTGATACAGGTCTATGGGGAGAAAGAGGGGCAGTGGGATTAGTTTGGGAATGATACAGGGCTATGGGGAGGGAGTTGGGCAGTGAGATTAGTTTGGGGATTGATACAGGATTACATGGAGAGAGTGGGCAGAGCAATTAGTCTGGGGATTGATACAGGGATATGGGGAGAGTGTGGGGCAGTGGGATTAGTTTGGGAATGATACAGGGCTATGGGGAGACAGTGGGGCAGTGAGATTAGTTTGGGGATTGATACAGAGTTACAGGGAGAGTGTGGGGCAGTGGGATTAGTTTGGGGATTTATACAGGGCTTTGGGGAGAGAGTGGGGCTGTGGGATTAGTTTGGGGATTGATACAGATTTACAGGGAGAGTGTGGGGCAGTGGGATTCGTTTGGGGATTGATACAGGGCTATGGGGAGAGAGTGGGACAGTGTGATTAGTTTGGGATTGATACAGGGCTATGGGGAGAGAGTGGGGCTGTGGGATTAGTTTGGGATTGATACAGAGCTATGGGGAGAGAGTGGGACAGTGTGATTAGTTTGGGATTGATACAGGGCTATGGGGAGAGATTGGGACAGTGGGATTAGTTTGGGATTGATACAGGGCTACGGGGAGAGAGTGGGGCTGTGGGATTAGTTTGGGGATTGATACAGGGCTATGGGGAGAGAGTGGGACAGTGTGATTAGTTTGGGATTGATACAGGGCTATGGGGAGAGAGTGGGGCTGTGGGATTAGTTTGGGATTGATACAGGGCTATGGGGAGAGAGCGGGGCAGTGGGATTAGTTTATCGATTGATACAGGGCTATGGGGAGAGAGTGGGGCAGTGGGATTAGTTTGGTGATTGATACAGGGCTATGGGGAGAGTGCGGGACAGTGGGATTAGTTTGGGGATTGATACAGGGCTATGGGGAGATAGTGGGGCAGTGGGATTAGTTTGGGAATGATACAGGGCTATGGGGAGACAGTGGGGCAGTGAAATTAGTTTGGGAATTGATACAGGGCTATGGGGAGAGAGTGGGGCAGTGAGATTAGTTTGGGAATGATACAGGGCTATGGAGAGAGAGTGGGGCAGTGGGATTAGTTTGGGATTGATACAGGGCTAAGGGGAGAGAGTGGGGCAGTAGGATTAGTTTTGGATTGATACAGGTCTATGGGGAGACAGAGGGGCAGTGGGATTAGTTTGGGGATTGATACAGGGCTATGGGGAGAGAGTGGGGCAGTGGGATTAGTTTGGGGATTGATACAGGGCTATGGGGTCAGAGTGGGGCAGTGGGATTAGTTTGGGATTGATACAGGTCTATGGGGAGAAAGAGGGGCAGTGGGATTAGTTTGGGAATGATACAGGGCTATGGGGAGAGAGTGGGGCAGTGGGATTAGTTTGGGGTTGATACAGGGCTATGGGGAGAGAGTGGGGCAGTGGGATTAGTTTGGGGTTGATACAGGGCTATGGGGTGAGAGTGGGGCAGTGGGATTAGTTTGGGATTGATACAGGTCTATGGGGAGAAAGAGGGGCAGTGGGATTAGTTTGGGAATGATACAGGGCTATGGGGAGGGAGTTGGGCAGTGAGATTAGTTTGGGGATTGATACAGGGTTACATGGAGAGAGTGGGCAGAGCAATTAGTCTGGGGATTGATACAGGGATATGGGGAGAGTGTGGGGCAGTGGGATTAGTTTGGGGGATTTATACAGGGCTTTGGGGAGAGAGTGGGGCTGTGGGATTAGTTTGGGGATTGATACAGATTTACAGGGAGAGTGTGGGGCAGTGGGATTCGTTTGGGGATTGATGCAGGACTTTGGGGAGAGAGTGGGGCAGTGGGATTAGTTTGGGGATTGATACAGGGTTATGGGGAGAGAGCGGGGCAGTGGGATTAGTTTGGGGATTGATACAGGGCTATGGGGAGAGAGCGGGACAGTGGGATTAGTTTGGGGATTGATACAGGGCTATGGGGAGAGAGTGGGGCAGTGGGATTAGTTTGGGAATGATACAGAGCTATGGGGAGACAGTGGGGCAGTGAGATTAGTTTGGGGATTGATACAGGGCTATGGGGAGAGAGTGGGGCTGTGGGATTAGTTTGGGATTGATACAGGGCTATGTGGAGAGAGCGGGGCAGTGGGATTTGTCTGGGATTGATACAGGGCTATGGGGAGAGAACGGGGCAGTGGGGTTAGTTTGGGGATTGATACAGGGCTATGGGGAGAGAGTGGGGCTGTGGGATTAGTTTGGGAATTATACAGGGCTATGGGGAGACAGTGGGGCAGTAAGATTAGTTTGGGGATTGATACAGGGCTATGGGGAGAGAGTGGGGCTGTGGGATTAGTTTGGGATTGATACAGGGCTATGTGGAGAGAGCGGGGCAGTGTGATTAGTTTGGTGATTGATACAGGGCTCTGGGGAGAGAGTGGGGTAGTGGGATTAGTTTGGGGTTGATACAGGGCTATGGGGTTAGAGTGGGGCAGTAGGATTAGTTTGGGGTTGATACAGGGCTATGGGGTGAGAGTGGGGCAGTGGGATTAGTTTGGGATTAATACAGGGCTATGGGGAGAGAGTGGGGCAGTGGGATTAGTTTGGGATTGATACAGGGCTATGGGGAGAGAGTGGGGCAGTGGGATTAGTTTGGGGTTGATACAGGGCTATGGGGTGAGAGTGGGGCAGTGGGATTAGTTTGGGATTGATACAGGTCTATGGGGAGAAAGAGGGGCAGTGGGATTAGTTTGGGAATGATACAGTGCTATGGGGAGAGAGTGGGGCAGTGGGATTAGTTTGGGGATTGACACAGGGCTATGGGGAGGGAGTTGGGCAGTGAGATTAGTTTGGGGATTGATACAGGGTTACATGGAGAGAGGGGGCAGAGCAATTAGTCTGGGGATTGATACAGGGCTATGGGGAGAGAGTGGGGCAGTGGGATTAGCTTGGGGATTGATACATAGTTACAGGGAGAGTGTGGGGCAGTGGGATTAGTTTGGGGATTTATACAGGGCTTTGGGGAGAGAGTGGGGCTGTGGGATTAGTTTGGGGATTGATACAGATTTACAGGGAGCGTGTGGGGCAGTGGGATTCGTTTGGGGATTGATGCAGGACTTTGGGGAGAGAGTGGGGCAGTGGGATTAGTTTGGGGATTGATACAGGGTTATGGGGAGAGAGCGGGGCAGTGGGATTAGTTTGGAGATTAATACAGGGCTATGGGGAGAGAGTGGGACAGTGTGATTAGTTTGGGATTGATACAGGGCTATGGGGAGAGAGTGGGGCTGTGGGATTAGTTTGGGATTGATACAGGGCTATGGGGAGAGAGCGGGTGAGTGGGATTAGTTTGGAGATTGATACAGGGCTATGGGGAGAGAGTGGGACAGTGTGATTAGTTTGGGATTGATACAGGGCTATGGGGAGAGAGTGGGACAGTGGGATTAGTTTGGGATTGATACAGGGCTACGGGGAGAGAGTGGGGCTGTGGGATTAGTTTGGGGATTGATACAGGGCTATGGGGAGAGAGTGGGACAGTGTGATTAGTTTGGGATTGATACAGGGCTATGGGGAGAGAGTGGGGCTGTGGGATTAGTTTGGGATTGATACAGGGCTATGGGGAGAGAGCGGGGCAGTGGGATTAGTTTATCGATTGATACAGGGCTATGGGGAGAGAGCGGGGCAGTGGGATTAGTTTGGTGATTGATACAGGGCTATGGGGAGAGTGCGGGACAGTGGGATTAGTTTGGGGGTTGATACAGGGTTATGGGGAGATAGTGGGGCAGTGGGATTAGTTTGGGAATGATACAGGGCTATGGGGAGACAGTGGGGCAGTGAAATTAGTTTGGGAATTGATACAGGGCTATGGGGAGAGAGTGGGGCAGTGAGATTAGTTTGGGAATGATACAGGGCTATGGAGAGAGAGTGGGGCAGTGGGATTAGTTTGGGATTGATACAGGGCTAAGGGGAGAGAGTGGGGCAGTAGGATTAGTTTTGGATTGATACAGGTCTATGGGGAGACAGAGGGGCAGTGGGATTAGTTTGGGGATTGATACAGGGCTATGGGGAGAGAGTGGGGCAGTGGGATTAGTTTGGGGATTGATACAGGGCTATGGGGTCAGAGTGGGGCAGTGGGATTAGTTTGGGATTGATACAGGTCTATGGGGAGAAAGAGGGGCAGTGGGATTAGTTTGGGAATGATACAGGGCTATGGGGAGAGAGTGGGGCAGTGGGATTAGTTTGGGGTTGATACAGGGCTATGGGGAGAGAGTGGGGCAGTGGGATTAGTTTGGGGTTGATACAGGGCTATGGGGTGAGAGTGGGGCAGTGGGATTAGTTTGGGATTGATACAGGTCTATGGGGAGAAAGAGGGGCAGTGGGATTAGTTTGGGAATGATACTGGGCTATGGGGAGGGAGTTGGGCAGTGAGATTAGTTTGGGGATTGATACAGGGTTACATGGAGAGAGTGGGCAGAGCAATTAGTCTGGGGATTGATACAGGGATATGGGGAGAGTGTGGGGCAGTGGGATTAGTTTGGGGGATTTATACAGGGCTTTGGGGAGAGAGTGGGGCTGTGGGATTAGTTTGGGGATTGATACAGATTTACAGGGAGAGTGTGGGGCAGTGGGATTCGTTTGGGGATTGATGCAGGACTTTGGGGAGAAAGAGGGCAGTGGGATTAGTTTGGGGATTGATACAGGGTTATGGGGAGAGAGCGGGGCAGTGGGATTAGTTTGGGGATTGATACAGGGCTATGGGGAGAGAGCGGGACAGTGGGATTAGTTTGGGGATTGATACAGGGCTATGGGGAGAGAGTGGGGCAGTGGGATTAGTTTGGGAATGATACAGGGCTATGGGGAGACAGTGGGGCAGTGAGATTAGTTTGGGGATTGATACAGGGCTATGGGGAGAGAGTGGGGCTGTGGGATTAGTTTGGGATTGATACAGGGCTATGTGGAGAGAGCGGGGCAGTGGGATTTGTCTGGGATTGATACAGGGCTATGGGGAGAGAACGGGGCAGTGGGGTTAGTTTGGGGATTGATACAGGGCTATGGGGAGAGAGTGGGGCTGTGGGATTAGTTTGGGAATTATACAGGGCTATGGGGAGACAGTGGGGCAGTAAGATTAGTTTGGGGATTGATACAGGGCTATGGGGAGAGAGTGGGGCTGTGGGATTAGTTTGGGATTGATACAGGGCTATGTGGAGAGAGCGGGGCAGTGGGATTAGTTTGGGATTGATACAGGGCTATGGGGAGAGTGTGGGGCAGTGTGATTAGTTTGGTGATTGATACAGGGCTCTGGGGAGAGAGTGGGGTAGTGGGATTAGTTTGGGGTTGATACAGGGCTATGGGGTTAGAGTGGGGCAGTAGGATTAGTTTGGGGTTGATACAGGGCTATGGGGTGAGAGTGGGGCAGTGGGATTAGTTTGGGATTAATACAGGGCTATGGGGAGAGAGTGGGGCAGTGGGATTAGTTTGGGATTGATACAGGGCTATGGGGAGAGAGTGGGGCAGTGGGATTAGTTTGGGGTTGATACAGGGCTATGGGGTGAGAGTGGGGCAGTGGGATTAGTTTTGGATTGATACAGGTCTATGGGGAGAAAGAGGGGCAGTGGGATTAGTTTGGGAATGATACAGTGCTATGGGGAGAGAGTGGGGCAGTGGGATTAGTTTGGGGATTGACACAGGGCTATGGGGAGGGAGTTGGGCAGTGAGATTAGTTTGGGGATTGATACAGGGTTACATGGAGAGAGGGGGCAGAGCAATTAGTCTGGGGATTGATACAGGGCTATGGGGAGAGAGTGGGGCAGTGGGATTAGTTTGGGGATTGATACATAGTTACAGGGAGAGTGTGGGGCAGTGGGATTAGTTTGGGGATTTATACAGGGCTTTGGGGAGAGAGTGGGGCTGTGGGATTAGTTTGGGGATTGATACAGATTTACAGGGAGCGTGTGGGGCAGTGGGATTCGTTTGGGGATTGATGCAGGACTTTGGGGAGAGAGTGGGGCAGTGGGATTAGTTTGGGGATTGATACAGGGTTATGGGGAGAGAGCGGGGCAGTGGGATTAGTTTGGAGATTAATACAGGGCTATGGGGAGAGAGTGGGACAGTGTGATTAGTTTGGGATTGATACAGGGCTATGGGGAGAGAGTGGGGCTGTGGGATTAGTTTGGGATTGATACAGGGCTATGGGGAGAGAGCGGGTGAGTGGGATTAGTTTGGAGATTGATACAGGGCTATGGGGAGAGAGTGGGACAGTGTGATTAGTTTGGGATTGATACAGGGCTATGGGGAGAGAGTGGGATTAGTTTGGAGATTGATACAGGGCTATGGGGAGAGAGTGGGACAGTGTGATTAGGTTGGTGATTGATACAGGGCTATGGGGAGAGAGCGGGGCAGTGGGATTAGTTTGGAGATTGATACAGGGCTATGGGGAGAGAGTGGGACAGTGTGATTAGTTTGGGATTGATACAGGGCTATGGGGAGAGAGTGGGGCTGTGGGATTAGTTTGGGATTGATACAGGGCTATGGGGAGAGAGCGGGGCAGTGGGATTAGTTTGGAGATTGATACAGGGCTATGGGGAGAGAGTGGGACAGTGTGATTAGTTTGGGATTGATACGGGGCTATGGGGAGAGAGCAGGGCAGTGGGATTAGTTTGGGATTGATACAGGGCTATGGGGAGAGTGGGGCAGTAGGATTAGTTTGGGGATTGATACAGGGCTATGGGGAGAGAGTGGGGCAGTAGGATTAGTTTGGGGATTGATACAGGGCTATGGGGAGAAGGCAGGGCAGTGGGATTAGTTTGGAGATTGATACAGGGCAATGGCGAGAGAGCGGGGCAGTGGGATTAGTTAGGGGATCGATGCCGGGCTATGGGGAGAGAGCGGGGCAGTGGGATTAGTTTGGGGATTGATACAGGGCTATGGGGAGAGAGCGGGGCAGTGGGATTAGTTCGGGTATTGATACAGGGCTATGGGGAGAGTGTGGGGCAGTGAGATTAGTTTGGGGATTGATACAGGTCTATGGGGAGAGAGCGGGGCAGTGAGATTAGTTTGGGATTGATACAGGGCTATGGGGAGACAGTGGGGCTGTGGGATTAGTTTGGGGATTGATACAGGGCTATGGGGAGAGAGTGGGGCAGTGGGATTAATTTGGGGATTGATACAGGGCTATGGGGAGATAGCGGGGCAGTGGGATTAGTTTGGGAATGATACAGGGCTATGGGGAGACAGTGGGGCTGTGGGATTAGTTTAGGGATTGATACAGGGCTACGGGGAGAGAGTGGGGCAGTGGGATTAGTTTGGGGATTGATACAGGGCTATGGGGAGAGAGTGGGGCAGTGTGATTAGTTTGGGAATGATACAGGGCTATGGGGAGACAGTGGGGCTGTGGGATTAGTTTGGGGATCGATACAGGGCTTTGGGGTGAGAGTGGGGCAGTGGGATTAGTTTGGGATTGATACAGGGCTATGGATTGAGAGTGGGGCAGTGGGATTGGTTTGGGATTGATACAGGTCTACGGGGAGAAAGAGGGGCAGTGGGATTAGTTTGGGAATGATACAGGGCTATGGGGAGAGAGTGGGGCATTGGGATTAGTTTGGGAATGATACAGGGCTATGGGGTGAGAGTGGGGCAGTGGGATTAGTTTGGGATTGATACAGGTCTATGGGGAGAAAGTGGGGCAGTGGGATTAGTTTGGGAATAATACAGGGCTATGGGGAGAGAGTGGGGCAGTGGGATTAGTTTGGGGTTGTTACAGGGCTATGGGGTGAGAGTGGGGCAGTGGGATTAGTTTGGGAATGATACGGGGCTATGAGGAGACAGTGGGGCAGTGGGATTAGTTTGGGATTGATACAGGGCTATGGGGAGAGTGGGGAAGTGGGATTAGTTTGGGGATTGATACAGGGCTATGGGGAGAGAGCGGGGCAGTGGGATTAGTTTGGGATTGATACAGGGCTGTGGGGAGAGAGCGGGGCAGTGGGATTAGTTTGGGGATTGATACAGGGCTATGGGGAGAGAGTGGGGCTGTGGGATTAGTTTGGGATTGATACAGGGCTATGTGGAGAGAGCGGGGCAGTGGGATTAGTTTGGGATTGATACAGGGCTATGGGGAGAGAGTGGGGCAGTGTGATTAGTTTGGTGATTGATACAGGGCTCTGGGGAGAGAGTGGGGTAGTGGGATTAGTTTGGGGTTGATACAGGGCTATTGGGTTAGAGTGGGGCAGTGGGATTAGTTTGGGGTTGATACAGGGCTATGGGGTGAGAGTGGGGCAGTGGGATTAGTTTGGGATTGATACAGGGCTATGGGGAGAGAGTGGGGCAGTGGGATTAGTTTGGGATTGATACAGGGCTATGGGGAGAGAGTGGGGCAGTGGGATTAGTTTGGGGTTGATACAGGGCTATGTGGTGAGAGTGGGGCAGTGGGATTAGTTTGGGATTGATACAGGTCTATGGGGAGAAAGAGGGGCAGTGGGATTAGTTTGGGAATGATACAGGGCTATGGGGAGAGAGTGGGGCAGTGGGATTAGTTTGGGGTTGATACAGGGCTATGTGGTGAGAGTGGGGCAGTGGGATTAGTTTGGGATTGATACAGGTCTATGGGGAGAAAGAGGGGCAGTGGGATTAGTTTGGGAATGATACAGGGCTATGGGGAGAGAGTGGGGCAGTGGGATTAGTTTGGGGATTGACACAGGGCTATGGGGAGGGAGTTGGGCAGTGAGATTAGTTTGGGGATTGATACAGGGTTACATGGAGAGAGTGGGCAGAGCAATTAGTCTGGCGATTGATACAGGGCTATGGGGAGAGAGTGGGACAGTGGGATTAGTTTGGGATTGATACAGGGCTATGGGGAGAGAGTGGGACAGTGGGATTAGTTTGGGATTGATACAGGGCTATGGGGAGAGAGTGGGGCAGTGGGATTAGTTTGGTGATTGGCAGAGTGGAGGATGCCCCCAAGGTGCTGGCCATGCCCACCCCTGGTACCACCCGCCCGTGTAAAAAGGCAAAGGACAGGGGAGGTGGCAGCCTAAATGCAGGGGCCACAAGGGAAGGCGCCGCAGGGCAATAGCAGAGCGGGGCAGCGTCCTTCAGCCCTGGAGCGGCCTAAAGTAATGTCCAAAGCTGCCCCACACCCCCCGCAGGTGGCAAAGCGGCCGGACGGCACTCTTCAGCCCTGCCAGAGCCCAAAACAAAGTCTCTCGCTGCAGCCCCAGGTGGTCCCACTCCCACCTCAGGCAGAGGGGTGGGAGGACAGGAGACTGGGCCTGCAGCCCTGGATGGTCCCACTCCCACCTCAGGCAGAGGGGTGGGAGGACAGGAGGCCGGGCCTGCAGCCCTGGATGGTCCCAGTCCCACCTCAGGCAGAGGGGTGGGAGGACAGGATCCGCAGTCCCCACGTGGCCCCACTACCACCTCAGGCAGAGGGGTGGGAGGGCAGGAGGCTGGGCCTGCAGCCCTGGATGGTCCCACTCCCACCTCAGGCAGAGGGGTGGGAGGACAGGAGGCCGGGCATGCAGCCTGGATGGTCCCAGTCCCACCTCAGGCAGAGGGGTGGGAGGACAGGAGGCTGGGCCTGCAGCCCTGGATGGTCCCGCTCCCACCTCAGGCAGAGGGATGGGAGGACAGGAGGCTGGGCCTGCAGCCCTGGATGGTCCCATTCCCACCTCAGGCAGAGGGGTGGGAGGACAGGAGGCTGGGCCTGCAGCCCTGGATGGTCCCACGCCCACCTCAGGCAGGGGTGGGAGGACAGGAGGTTGGGCCTGCCGCCCTGGATGGTCCCAGTCCCACCTCAGGCAGAGGGGTGGGAGGACAGGAGGCTGGGCCTGCTGCCCTGGATGGTCCCAGTCCCAAATCAGGCAGATGGGTGGGAGGACAGGTGGCTGGGCCTGCAGCCCCAGGCGGTCCCACTCCCACCTCAGGCAGAGGGGTGGGAGGACAGGAGGCCGGGTCCGCAGCCCTGGATGCTCCCAGTCCCACCTCAGGCAGAGGGGTGGGAGGACAGGAGGCCGGGCCTGCAGCCCTGGATGGTCCCACTCCCACCTCAGGCAGAGGGGTGGGAGGACAGGAGGCCGGGCCTGCAGCCCTGGATGGTCCCAGTCCCACCTCAGGCAGAGGGGTGGGAGGACAGGATCCGCAGTCCCCACGTGGCCTCACTACCACCTCAGGCAGAGGGGTGGGAGGGCAGGAGGCTGGGCCTGCAGCCCTGGATGGTCCCACTCCCACCTCAGGCAGAGGGGTGGGAGGACAGGAGGCCGGGCCTGCAGCCTGGATGGTCCCAGTCCCACCTCAGGCAGAGGGGTGGGAGGACAGGAGGCTGGGCCTGCAGCCCTGGATGGTCCCGCTCCCACCTCAGGCAGAGGGATGGGAGGACTGGAGGCTGGGCCTGCAGCCCTGGATGGTCCCATTCCCACCTCAGGCAGAGGGGTGGGAGGACAGGAGGCTGGGCCTGCAGCCCTGGATGGTCCCACGCCCACCTCAGGCAGAGGGGTGGGAGGACAGGAGGTTGGGCCTGCCGCCCTGGATGGTCCCAGTCCCACCTCAGGCAGAGGGGTGGGAGGACAGGAGGCTGGGCCTGCTGCCCTGGATGGTCCCAGTCCCAAATCAGGCAGATGGGTGGGAGGACAGGTGGCTGGGCCTGCAGCCCCAGGCGGTCCCACGCCCACCTCAGGCAGAGGGGTGGGAGGACAGGATGCCGGGTCCGCAGCCCTGGATGGTCCCAGTCCCACCTCAGGCAGAGGGGTGGGAGGACAGGAGGCCGGGCCTGCAGCCCTGGATGGTCCCACTCCCACCTCAGGCAGAGGGGTGGGAGGACAGGAGGACGGGCCTTCAGCCTGGATGGTCCCAGTCCCTTCTCAGGCAGAGGGGTGGGAGGATAGGAGGCTGGGCCTGCAGCCCTGGATGGTCCCAGTCCCACCTCAGGCAGAGGGGTGGGAGGACAGGAGGCCGGGCCTGCAGCCCTGGATGGTCCCAGTCCCACCTCAGGCAGAGGGGTGGGAGGACAGGAGGCCGGGCCTGCAGCCCTGGATGGTCCCTCTCCCACCTCAGGCAGAGGGGTGATCAAACCGTGATCTTTATCAATGATGAGAAGGAGGAAACAGTGGAAGTTTAAACTGGACAGATATTTCACAGCTGGATTCACACAATACAGACAGCAATGTGTCGTAGATTGTGGAAGTGCCACAAATGTTGTCAAATGCAGGACGTGGGGTCCCTCAATGTTTCAATCTTGCTGAGAGACTGTCAGCCCACAGGGACAACATTTCTGTTTAATAGGACTGATGGACAAGTTAAAATAGTTCAGTTTCAAAGTTTAAAATAACCAGTCATTGCTCTGTGCAGCTTTCGGAATCTGTCAGTGGAATTTACTTCACACAGGCAAGTTTAACAAGTGTATGGGGAACTGATTAGAAGTTTTGATGGAGATATTCCTGCATTGTGGAAATGTGTGAGATCTCGGGTTGGGAAATGGATTGAGGATCAAAGGAAGCAGTTGTTTGTTAACTACATTAGACTGAGAGCCTTGAAGATTCACAACTTCCATGAGCTGTGAGAAAGGATTGATTAACCAAGGGCTGTTATTCAAATACTTCAGACAATTGAATAAGCTACAGGAACATTGAATATACAGACAGAGACAAGTAGACACCTGTAATCGGAGCTTAAACTTCACGTTTGAATGTGAAGGGCTGAAATAAACAAGAGTCCACCCTGGGATTCGGTGCAATTTAAGTTCTGCTTTTCCAAAAAATAAAAATAACTATCTGCAATGAAAGATTTCTTGGACAGGACAGAGGGATTTTGACTCTGTATTTAACCCCAGACAGTATTTGTGTTGTGAGTGTTTGATGGGCAGTGTAGATGGAGCTTTACTCTGAAACACTGGAATTCAGTCTCAGGGCTGATTTAATCAAAATGCTTCAGAATAATAATTGATATTGTACATCTCGTGTGTGTCTCAGTGTCAGCTGTGAAACATGTACAGCACAATCTCATCCTGTTTCTGTGTCTCTCTCTCTGAAATTAGCTGGTCCATTTCCTAAATTACCACCTTTCAAAAGGGCTCCATTGCCTGTGAAGCAGTTTGTGATACCCAAAGGTTATGAAAAGTGCTTTAGAAAAGTCTGTCCCCAAGCTGCTGTGAGGATGTTCAGGGTCAGTGTGTGACTTGGGTCACACACAGGCCAGATACACCTCTCCAAGTTAAAGGTGGAGAATGGATCTCGCTCCATTTGAAAGATGTACTGACCCAGCCTGTCTGAGTTTGAGTATCTGTGTTTGTGTACACGTGTGTGTGTGTTGAGGGGGGGGGGGGGGTTATGTGTGGCATTCTTTACGCGGCACTGGAAGTTACACGGTAGCACAGTGGTTAGCACTGCGGCCTCACAGCTCCAGAGCCCCAGGTTCGAATCCCGGCTTGGGTCGCAGTCTGTGCGGAGTCTGCACGTTCTCCCCTTGTCTGCGTGTGTTTCTCCCGGGTGCTCCGGTTTCCCCCCTGACGTCCCGAAAGACGTGCTGTTTGGTGAATTGGACATTCTGTATTCTCCCTCAGTGTACCCGAACAGGCGCCAGAGTTTGGAGACTAGGGACTTTTCTCAGTAACTTCATTGCAGTGTGTGACTGTGTGTGTCTGTGCCTGTGTGTGTGTCTGTGTGTGTGTGTGTGTGTCTGTGTGTGTGTGTGTGTGTGTGTGTATCTGTGCGTGTGTGTGCCTGTGTGTGTGTGCCTGTGTGTGTGCGTGTGTGTGGGTGTGTGCCTGTGTTTGTGTGTGTGTGTGTGTGTGTGTGTGCCTGTGTGTGTGCCTGTGTGTGTGTGTGTGTGTGGGTGGGTGTGTGCCTGTGTGTGTGTGTGTGTGCGTGTGTGTGTGTGTGTGTGTATCTGTGTGTGTGTATCTGTGTGTGTGTGCCTGTGTGTGTGTGTGTGTGTGCCTGTGTGTGTGTGTGTCTGTGTGTGTGTATCTGTGTGTGTGTGCCTGTGTGTTTGTGTGAGTGTGCCTGTGTGTGCCTGTGTGTGTGTGTGCCTGTGTGTGTGCCTGTGTGTGTGTGTGTGCCTGTGTGTGTGCCTGTGTGTGTGTACCTGGGCCCACTCCCCTACCCTGTCGCTGTCACCCCACCTAACCTGAACATCTTTAGATACTGTGGGCAATTTGGATTGATCACGGCCAACCCACCTAACCTGCACGTCTTTGGACGGTGGGAGGAAACCGGAGCACCCGGAGGAAACCCACGCAGACACGGGGAGGACGTCCAGACTCCGCACAGACAGTGACCCAAGCCGGGAATCGAACCTGCGACCCTGTAGCTGTGTGTGTGTGTGTGTGTGTGCGTGTGTATGTCTGTGTGTGTGTGTGTGTGTGTGTATCTGTGTGTCTGTGTGTGTGTGTGTATGTGTGTGTGTGTGTGTGTGTGTGTATCTGTGTGTCTCAGTTTGACTTTGTTGAGTACTGATTGAAGATAATGAGATAGAAAGTTTGATAGAAAGTTTGGCAGCATTGTCGGTGTAAACAATAATGACAGAGACAGTGTGAACCCTGAAGAGAGCGCCATACCTGGGCCCACTCCCCTACCCCGTCGCTGTCACCCCACCTAACCTGAACATCTTTAGATACTGTGGGCAATTTGGATTGATCACCGCCAACCCACCTAACCTGCACGTCTTTGGACGGTGGGAGGAAACCGGAGCACCCGGAGGAAACCCACGCAGACACGGGGAGGACGTCCAGACTCCGCACAGACAGTGAGCTAAGCCGGGAATCGAACCTGGGGCCCTGTAGCTGTGAGGCAGCAGTGCTAACCACTGTTCAATCCCGGCTCTGGGTCACTGTCCGTGTGGAGTTTGCACATTCTCCCCGAGTTAGCCTGGGTCTCACCCCCACAACCCAAAGATGTGCAGGGCAGGTGGATGGGCCGCGCTAAGTTGCCCCTGAATTGGAAAAACTGAACTGGGCTCTGGATTTATTGATTGAATCTTTTTATTGCCGTTTCCACAATTCTGTGCATTGCGGCTTGTTTACATTTCTCAGAGAGTGAAAAGGCTTTCTCTTACGTTTCTATCGTTACAAACTGTTGCCGTTCAGTTCGGCGTGTCTGCCCCCCCCCCCCCAACCCCCCTTTCCCTAACCCTTCCCCTCTCTCCCCCGCAGACCCTCCGTGATGCCCTTCCGGGCCGACCTGGTGTGTGACCCCCTGCTCCTTGTTTACTCCCTTACCCCCCCTTTATTTTCTCCCTCCATCGGTTTCAGCCGTGTTCTTTCAGTGGATTGGGGGGGGGGGGTTCCCCCCTCTCCATCTCTCTCGGTGGAGGGGGGGCCCTCTCCATCTCTCTCGGTGTGGTGGGGGTTCCCCCCTCTCCATCTCTCTTGGTGGGGGGTCCCCCCTCTCCATCTCTCTCGGTGGGGTGGGGGTTCCCCCCTCTCGATCCCTCTCGGTGGGGGTTTCCCCCTCTCCATCTCTCTCGGTGGGGGGGGGTCCCCCCTCTCCATCTCTCTCGGTGGGGTGGGGGTTCCCCCCTCTCGATCCCTCTCGGTGGGGGTTTCCCCCTCTCCATCTCTCTCGGTGGGGGGTCTCCACTCTCCATCTCTCTCGGTGGGGGGGTTCCCCCACTCCATCTCTCTCGGTGGGGGTGGGGGTTCCCCCCTCTCGATCCCTCTCGGTGGGGGTTTCCCCCTCTCCATCTCTCTCGGTGGGGGGGTCCCCCCTCTCCATCCCTCTCGGTGGGGGGGTTCCCCCTCTCCATCCCTCTCGGTGGGGGTGGGAGGTCCCCTCTCCATCTCTCTTGGTGTGGGTGGGGGTTCCCCCCTCTCCATCTCTCTCGGTGGGGGTGGGGGGTCCCCCTCTCCATCTCTCTCGGTGGGGGTGGGGGTTCCCCCTCTCCATCCCTCTCGGTGGGGGTGGGAGGTCCCCTCTCCATCTCTCTCGGTGTGGGTGGGGGTTCCCCCCTCTCAATCCCTCTCGGGGGGGGGGGGGTCCCCCCTCTTAATATCTCTCGGTAGGGGGGGGTCCCCCCTCTCTATCCCTCTCGGTGGGGGGGTTCCCCCCTCTCCACAACTCTCGGTGGGGCGGTGACTTCCCCCTCTCCATCCCTCTCGGTGGGGTTGGGTCCCTCCTCAATCTGTCTCGGTGAAGGGGGGTCCCCCTCTCCATCCCTCTCAGTGGGGGGGGTCCCCCTCTCCACAACTCTCGGTGGGTGGGGGATTCCCCCCTCCATCTCTCTCGGTGGGGGGGGGGGTTCCCCCTCCCCATCTCTCTCGGTGGGGGGGGGATTCCCCCCTCTCCATCTCTCTCGGTGGAGGGGCGGACCCCCTCTCCATCCCTCTCTGTGGGAGTTGGTTCCCCCCTCTCCATCTTTTTCGGTGGGGGGGGTTCCCCCTCTCCATCTTTCTCGGTGGTGGGGGGTTTCCCCCTCTCCATCCCTCTCGGTGGGGGGGGGTTCCCCCTCTCCATCTCTCTCAGTGGGGGGGTTCCCCCTCTCCATCCCTCTCAGTGGGGGGGTTTCCCCCTCTCCATCCCTCTCGGTAGAGGGGATCCCCCCTCTCCATCCCTCTCGGTGGGGGGTGTTCCCCCTCTCCATCTCTCTAGGTGGGGGGTTTCCCCCTCTCCTTCCCTCTCGGTAGAGGTGATCCCCCCTCTCCATCCCTCTCGGATGGGGGGTTTCCCCCTCTCCATCTTTCTCGGTGGGGGGGTTTCCCCCTCTCCATCCCTCTCAGTGGGGGGGTTTCCCCCTCTCCATCCCTCTCGGTAGAGGGGACCCCCCCTCTCCATCTCTCTCGGTGGGGGGTGTCCCCCCTCTCCATCCCTCTCGGTGGGGGGTTTCCCCCTCTCCATCTCACTCGGTGGGGGGTTTCCCCCTCTCCATCCCTCTCGGTAGAGGGGATCCCCCCTCTCCATCCCTCTCGGTGGGGGGTTTCCCCCTCTCCATCTCTCTCGGTGGGGGGTTTCCCCCTCTCCATCCCTCTCAGTGGGGGGGTTTCCCCCTCTCCATCCCTCTCGGTAGAGGGGATCCCCCCTCTCCATCTCTCTCGGTGGGGGGTGTTCCCCCTCTCCATCCCTCTCGGTGGGGGGTTTCCCCCTCTCCATCTCTCTCGGTGGGGGGTTTCCCCCTCTCCATCCCTCTCGGTAGAGGGGATCCCCCTCTCTATCTCTCTCGGTGGGGGGTGTTCCCCCTCTCCATCTCACTCGGTGGGGGGGTCATCCCCCTCTCCATCTCACTCGGTGGGGGGGTCTTCCCCCTCTCCATCCCTCTCGGTTGGGGGGGTCCCCCCTCTTGATCTCTTGGTGGAGGGTGGGTTCCCCCCTCTCCATCCCTATCAGTGGGGGGGGGGGGGTTCCCCCCTCTCCACAGCTCTCGGTGGGGGGGGGGAGATTCCCCCCCTCCATCTCTCTCGGTGTGGGGGGATTCTACCTCTCCATCTCTCTCGGTGGGGGGGGGTCCCCCCTCTCCATATCTCTCGGTGGGGTGGGGGTTCCCCCCTCTCCATCCCTCTCGGTGGGGGGGGGGGGGGTCCCCCTCTCCATCTCTCTCGGTGGCGGGTCCCCTCTCTCCATCACTCTCGGTGGGAGGGGGGGGGGTGTTACACCCTCTCCATCTCTCTCATAGAACATTACGGCGCATTACAGGCCCTTCGGCCCTCGATGTTGCGCCGACCTGTGAAACCACTCTGAAGCCCATCTACACTATTCCCTTATCGCCCATATGTCTATCCAATGACCATTTGAATGTCCTTAGTGTTGGCGAGTCCACTACTGTTGCAGCAGGGCATTCCACGCCCTTACTACTCTCTGAGTAAAGAACCTACCTCTGACATCTGTCCTATATCTATCTCCCCTCAATTTAAAGCTATTTCCCCTCGTGCTAGACATCACCATCCGAGGAAAAAGGCTCTCACTGTCCACCCTATCCAATCCTCTGATCATCTTGTATGCCTCAATTAAGTCACCTCTTAACCTTCTTCTCTCTAACGAAAACAGCCTCAAGTCCCTCAGCCTTTCCTCATAAGATCTTCCCTCCATACCAGGCAACATTCTGGTAAATCTCCTCTGCACCCTTTCCAATGCTTCCACATCCTTCCTATAATGCGGCGACCAGAACTGTACGCAATTCTCCAAATGCGGCCGCACCAGAGTTTTGTACAGCTGCAACATGACCTCATGGCTCCGAAATTCAGACACTCTACCAATAAAAGCTAACACACCATACACCTTCTTAACAACCCTCTCAACCTGAGTGGCAACTTTCAGGGATCTATGTATATGGACACCGCGATCTCTCTGCTCATCCACACTGCCAAGAATCTTACCATTAGCCCAGTACTCTGTCTTCCTGTTATTCCTTCCGAAATGAATCACCTCACACTTTTCTGCATTAAACTCCATTTGCCACCTCTCAGCCCAGCGCTGCAGCTTATCTATGTCCCTCTGTAACTTGTAACATCCTTCCGCACTGTCCACAACTCCACCGACTTTAGTGACATCTGCAAATTTACTCACCCATCCTTCTACGCCCTCCTCCAGGTCATTTATAAAAATGACAAACAGCAGTGGACCCAAAACAGATCCTTGTGGTACACCACTAGTAACTGGACTCCAGTCTGAACACTTCCCATCAACCACCACCCTTTGTCTTCTTCCAGCTAGCCAATTTCTGATCCAAACTGCTAAATCTTCCTGAATCCCATGCTTCCGTATTTTCTGCAGTAGCCTACCGTGGGGAATCTTGTCAAACGCTTTACTGAAATCCATATACACCACATAGAACATATACATAGAACATAGAACAATACAGCGCAGTACAGGCCCTTCGGCCCACGATGTTGCACCGAAACAAAAGCCATCTAACCTACACTATGCCATTATCATCCATATGTTTATCCAATAAACTTTTAAATGCCCTCAATGTTGGCGAGTTCACTACTGTAGCAGGTAGGGCATTCCACGGCCTCACTACTCTTTGCGTAAAGAACCTACCTCTGACCTCTGTCCTATATCTATTACCCCTCAGTTTAAAGTTATGTCCCCTCGTGCCAGCCATATCCATCCGCGGGAGAAGGCTCTCACGGTCCACCCTATCCAACCCCCTGATCATTTTGTATGCCTCTATTAAATCTCCTCTTAACCTTCTTCTCTCCAACGAAAACAACCTCAAGTCCATCAGCCTTTCCTCATAAGATTTTCCCTCCATACCAGGCAACATCCTGGTAAATCTCCTCTGCACCCGCTCCAAAGCCTCCACGTCCTTCCTATAATGCGGTGACCAGAACTGTACGCAATACTCCAAATGCGGCCGTACCAGAGTTCTGTACAGCTGCAACATGACTTCCCGACTCCGGAACTCAATCCCTCTACCAATAAAGGCCAACACTCCATAGGCCTTCTTCACAACCCTATCAACCTGGGTGGCAACTTTCAGGGATCTATGTACGTGGACACCTAGATCCCTCTGCTCATCCACACTTTCAAGAAATTTACCATTAGCCAAATATTCCGCATTCCTGTTATTCCTTCCAAAGTGAATCACCTCACACTTCTCTACATTAAACTCCATTTGCCCCCTCTCAGCCCAGCTCTGCAGCTTATCTATATCCTTCTGTAACCTGCTACATCCTCCCACACTATCGACAACACCACCGACTTTAGTATCGTCTGCAAATTTACTCACCCACCCTTCTGCGCCTTCCTCTAGGTCATTGATAAAAATGACAAACAGCAACGGCCCCAGAACAGATCCTTGTGGTACTCCACTTGTGACTGTACTCCATTCTGAACATTTCCCATCAACCACCACCCTCTGTCTTCTTTCAGCTAGCCAGTTTCTGATCCACATCTCGAAATCACCCTCAATCCCCAGCCTCCGTATTTTTTGCAATAGCCTACCGTGGGGAACCTTATCAAACGCTTTGCTGAAATCCATATACACCACATCAACTGCTCTACCCTCGTCTACCTGTTCAGTCACCTTCTCAAAGAACTCAATAAGGTTTGTGAGGCATGACCTACCCTTCACAAAGCCATGCTGACTATCCCTGATCATATTATTCCTATCTAGATGATTATAAATCTTGTCTCTTATAATCCCCTCCAAGACTTTACCCACTACAGACGTGAGGCTCACCGGTCTATAGTTGCCGGGGTTGTCTCCGCTCCCCTTTTTGAACAAAGGGACCACATTTGTTGTCCTCCAGTCCTCTGGCACTATTCCTGTAGCCAATGATGACATAAAAATCAAAGCCAAAGGTCCAGCAATCTCTTCCCTGGCCTCCCATAGAATCCTAGGATAAATCCCATCAGGTCCCGGGGGCTTATCTATTTTCAGCCTGTCCAGAATTGCCAACACCTCTTCCCTACGTACCTCAATGCCATCTATTCTATTAGCCTGGGGCTCAGCATTCTCCTCCACAACATTTTCCTGAGTGAATACTGACGAAAAATATTCATTTAGTATCTCGCCTATCTTCAGACTCCACACACAATTTCCCATCCCTGTCCTTGACTGGTCCTACTCTTTCCCTAGTCATTCGCTTATTCCTGACATACCTATAGAAAGCTTTTGGGTTTTCCTTGATCCTTCCTGCCAAATACTTCTCATGTCCCCTCCTTGCTCGTCTTAGCTCTCTCTTTAGATCCTTCCTCGCTACCTTGTAACTATCCATCGCCCCAACCGAAACTTCACACCTCATCTTCACATAGGCCTCCTTCTTCCTCTTAACAAGAGATTCCACTTCCTTGGTAAACCACGGTTCCCTCGCTCGACGCCTTCCTCCCTGTCTGACCGGTACATACTCATCAAGAACACGCAGTAGCTGATCCTTGAACAAGCCCCACTTATCCAGTGTGCCCAACACTTGCAGCCTACTTCTCCGCCTTATCCCCCCCCCCCCAAGTCACGTCTAATGGCATCATAATTGCCCTTCCCCCAGCTATAACTCTTGCCCTGCGGTGTATACTTATCCCTTTCCATCATTAACGTAAACGTCACGAATTGTGGTCACTGTCCCCAAAGTGCTCTCCTACCTCCAAATCCAACACCTGGCCTGGTTCATTACCCAAAACCAAATCCAACGTGGCCTCGCCTCTTGTTGGCCTGTCAACATATTGTTTCAGGAAACCCTCCTGCACACACTGTACAAAAAACGACCCATCAATTGTACTCGAACTATATCTTTTCCAGTCAATATTTGGAAAGTTAAAGTCTCCCATAATAACTACCCTGTTACTTTCGCTCATATCCAAAATCATCTTCGCCATCCTTTCCTCTACATCCCTAGAACTATTAGGAGGCCTATAAAAAACTCCCAACAGGGTGACCTCTCCTTTCCTGTTTCTAACTTCAGCCCATACTACCTCGGAAGAAGAGTCCCCATCTAGCATCCTCTCCGCCACCGTAATACTGCTCTTGACTAGCAGCGCCACACCTCCCCCTCTTTTGCCTCCTTCTCTGAGCTTACTAAAACACCTAAACCCCGGAACCTGCAACATCCATTCCTGTCCCTGCTCTATCCATGTCTCCGAAATGGCCACAACATCGAAGTCCCAGGTACCAACCCACGCTGGAAGTTCCCCTACCTTGTTTCGTATACTCCTGGCATTGAAGTAGACACACTTCAAACCACCTACCTGAACACTGGCCCACTCCTGCGACGTCAAATCTGTGCTCCTGACCTCTATACTCTCATTCTCCCTTACCCTAAAACTACAATCCAGGTTCCCTCCACATCAACTGCTTTACCCTCATCCACCTGTTTCTCACCTTCTCAAAGAACTCTATATGGTTTGTGAGGCACAACCGACCCTTCACAAAACCGTGTTGACTATGTCTAATCAAATTATTCCTTTCCAGATGATTATACACCCTATCTCTTATAAACCTTTCCAAGATTTTGCCCACAACAGAAGTTAGGCTCACTGGTCTATATTTACCGGGGTTGTCTCTACTCTCCTTCTTGAACAAGGGGACAACATTTGCTATCCTCCAGTCTTCTGGCACTATTCCTGTTGACAAAGATGACTTAAAGATCAAAGCCAAAGGCTCTGTAATCTCCTCCCTAGCTTCCCAGAGAATCCTAGGATAAATCGTATCCGGCCCAGGGGACTTATCAATTTTCACCCTTTCCAGAATAGTTAACACCTCCTCCTTATGATTCTCAAGCCCTTCTAGTATAGTAGCCTGAATCTCAGAATTCTCCTCGTCAACATTGTCTTTTTGCTGTGCGAATAGTGATGAAAAATATTCATATAGCACCTCGCCTATCTCCTCGGACTCCAAGCACAACTTCCCACTCCTGTCCTTGACTGGCCCTACTCTTACCCTAGTCATTCTTTTATTCCTGACATATCTATAGAAAGCTTTAGGGTTATCCTTGATCCTACCTTCCAAAGTCTTCTCAAGTCCCCTCCTGGCTCTTCTTTTAAGTCCCTTTAGGGTTATCCTTGATCCTACCTTCCAAAGTCTTCTCAAGTCCCCTCCTGGCTCTCTCTTTAGGTCCTTCCTAGCTAACTTGTAACTCTCGAGCACCCTTACTGAACCTTCATGTCTCATCTTTACATAAGCCTCCTTCCTTCTTCCTCTAGACAAGTGTTTCAACTGCCTTAGTAAACCACGGTTCCCTTGCTCGACCACTTCCTTCCTGCCTGACAGGTACATACTTATCAAGGACACGCAGTAGCTGTTCCTTGAACAAGCTCCACATTTCCATTGTGCCCATCCCCTGCAGTTTTCCTCTCCGTCTCGGTGGGGGGAAGGGTCCCCCTCTCCATCTCTCTCGGTGGGTGGGGGGTTCCCGCCTCTCCATCTCCCTCGGTGGGGGGGTCCCCCTCTCCATCTCTCTCGGTGGGGGAGTCCCCCCTCTCCACCTCTCTCGGTGGGGGGTCCCCCCTCTACATCTCTCTCGTTGGGGTGGGTCCACCCTCTCCATCTCTCTCGGTGGGGGGGTCCCCCTCTCCATCTCTCTCGGTGGGTGGGGGGTTCCCGCCTCTCCATCTCCCTCGGTGTGGGGGTCCCCCTCTCCATCTCTCTCGGCGGCGGAGTCCCCCTCTCCATGTCTCTCGGTGGGGGGGTCCACTCTCTCCATCTCTCTCGGTGGGGTCAGGGTTCCCCCCTCTCCATCTCTCTCGGTGGAGGGGGGGACCCCCCTCCATCTCTCTCGGCAGGGGGGTGGGGTCCACCCTCTCCATCTCTCTCGGTGGAGGGGGAGTTCCTCCCTCTCCATCTCTCTCGGTGGGTGGGGGGTTCCCGCCTCTCTATCTGTCTCGGTGGGGGGGGGGTCCCCCCTCTCCATCTCTCTCGCTGAGGGAGTCCCCCCTCTCCATCTCTCTCGGTGGGGGGTCCCCTCTCTCCATCTCTCTCGGTGGGGGCAGGGTTCCCCTCTCCATCTCTCTCGGTGGGGGGGACCCCGTCTCCATCTCTCTCGGTGGGTGGGGGGTTCCCGCCTCTCCATCTCTCTCGGTGGGTGGGGGGTTCCCGCCTCTCTATCTGTCTCGGTGGGGGGGTCCCCCCTCTCCATCTCTCTCGCTGGGGGAGTCCCCCCTCTCCATCTCTCTCGGTGGGGGGTCCCCTCTCTCCATCTCTCTCGGTGGGGGCAGGGTTCCCCTCTCCATCTCTCTCGGTGGGGGGACCCCGTCTCCATCTCTCTCGGTGGGTGGGGGGTTCCCGCCTCTCCATCTCTCTCGGTGGAGGGGGAGTTCCCCCCTCTCCATCTCTCTCGGTGGGGGGGGGGGGACCCCCCTCCATCTCTCTCGGCAGGGGGGGTCCACCCTCTCCATCTCTCTCGGTGGGGGGTCCCCTCTCTCCATCTCTCTCGGTGGGGGGGACCCCGTCTCCATCTCTCTCGGCGGGGGGGGGGGGGGGTCCACCCTCTCCATCTCTCTCGGTGGAGGGGGAGTTCCTCCCTTTCCATCTCTCTCGGTGGGTGGGGGGTTCCCGCCTCTCTATCTCTCTCGGTAGGGGGGTCCCCCCTCTCCATTTCTCTCGCTGGGGGAGTTCCCCCTCTCCATCTCTCTCGGTGGGTGGGGGGTTCCCGCCTCTCTATCTCTCTCGGTGGGGGGGTCCCCCCTCTCCATCTCTCTCGCTGGGGGAGTCCCCCCTCTCCATCTGTCTCGGTGGTGGGTCCCCTCTCTCCATCTCTCTCGGTGGGTGGGGGGTTCCCGCCTCTCTATCTCTCTCGGTAGGGGGGTCCCCCCTCTCCATCTCTCTCGCTGGGGGAGTCCCCCCTCTCCATCTCTCTCGGTGGGTGGGGGGTTCCCGCCTCTCTATCTCTCTCGGTGGGGGGTCCCCCCTCTCCATCTCTCTCGCTGGGGGAGTCCCCCCTCTCCATCTCTCTCGGTGGGGGGTCCCCTCTCTCCATCTCTCTCGGTGGGGGGGGGACCCCGTCTCCATCTCTCTCGGCGGGGGGGGGGGGGTTCCACCCTCTCCATCTCTCTCTGTGGAGGGGGAGTTCCACCCTCTCCATCTCTCTCTCGGTGGGGGCAGGGTTCCCCCCTCTCCATCTCTCTTGGTGGGGGGACCCCCCTCTCCATCTCTCTCAGCGGGGGGGGGGGGGTTCCACCCTCCCCATCTCTCTCGGTGGAGGGGTAGTTCTCCCCTCTCCATCTCTCTCGGTGGGGGCAGGGTTCCCCCCTCTCCATCTCTCTTGGTGGGGGGACCCCCCTCTCCATCTCTCTCGGCGGGGGGGGGGGGAGGGGGTCCACCCTCTCCATCTCTCTCGGTGGAGGGGGAGTTCCACCCTCTCCATCTCTCTCTCGGTGGGGGGGGTTCCCCCTTCTCCATCACGCTTTGTGGGGGTACTCCTTCTCTATTTCTCTCGGTGGGGGGAGGGGGGTTCCACCCACTCCATCTCTCTCTGTGGGGGCGGGGTCCCCCTTCTCCATCTCGCTCGGTGTGTGGGGGTTCCCCTTCTCCATCTCTCTCGGTGGGGGGGGGGTCCCCTTCTCCATCTCGCTCGGTGGGGGGGGTCCTCTTCTCCATCTCTCTCGGTGGGGGGGGGTTCCCCTTCTCCATCTCTCTCGGTGGGGGGGAGGGTCTTCTCCCCTCTCCATTTCTCTCGGTCTCTGCGTCTCTCCGTCTCTCTCTGGGACTCTGCCAAAACAAAATCCACAATCAGCAGTCGTCCATTTTCTGTCAGTTCACCGGAGCCATTTTATGTCAGTTCACGGTGGCCATTTTACATCAGTTCGCGATAGCCATTAGTATGTCAGTTCACAATGGCCATTGTATGTCACTACACGTTGGCCATTTTATGTCGGTTCACGGGAGCCATTTTATGTCAGTTCACAATAGCCATTTTATGTCAGTTAACAATGGACAGTTCATGTCAGTTCACGGGGGCCTTTTTAGGTCAGGTCGCAATGGCCATTTTATATCAGTTCACATTGGCCATTGTATATCAGTTCACAATGGCCATTTTATGTCAGTTCACAATGGCCATTTTATGTCAGTTCACAATGGCCATTTTATGTCAGTTCACAATGGCCATTTTATGACAGTTCACAATAGCCATTTTATCTCAATTTGCAATGGCCATTTTATGTCAGTTCACGGTGGCCATTGTATGTCAGTTCAGAATGGCCATTTTATGTCAATTTGCAATGGACAATTTATGCCGGTTCACGGGGGCCATTTTATCTCAATTCACGGTGGCCATTTTATGTCAGCTCACGGTGGCCATTTTATGTCAGTTCACAGTGGCCATTTTATGTCAGTTCACAATGGCCATTTTATGTCAGTTCACGGTGGCCATTTTATGTCAGTTCACAATGGCCATTTTATGTCAGTTCACGGGGGCCATTTTATGTCAGGACGCAATGGCCATTTTATGTCAGTTCACAATGGACAGTTTATGTCAGTTCACGGGGGCCATTTGATGTCAGGTCGCAATGGCCATTGTATGTCAGTTCAGAATGGACAGTTTATGTCAGTTCACGGGGGCCTTTTTATGTCAGGTCGCAATGGCCATTTTATGTCAGTTCACAATGGACAGTTTATGTCAGTTCACGGGGGCCATTTGATGTCAGGTCGCAATGGCCATTGTATGTCAGTTCAGAATGGACAGTTTATGTCAGTTCACGGGGGCCTTTTTATGTCAGGTCGCAATGGCCATTTTATGTCAGTTCACGGTAGCCATTTTATGTCAGGTCGCAATGGCCATTTTATGTCAGTTCACGGGGGCCATTTTATGTCAGTTCATGGTGGCCATTGTAAGTCAGTTCACAATGGCCATTTTATGTCAGTTCACAATGGCCATTTTATGTCAGTTCACGGGGGCCATTTTATTTCAGGACGCAATGGCCATTTTATGTCAGTTCACAATGGACAGTTTATGTCAGTTCACGGGGGCCATTTGATGTCAGGTCGCAATGGCCATTGTATGTCAGTTCAGAATGGACAGTTTATGTCAGTTCACGGGGGCCTTTTTATGTCAGGTCGCAATGGCCATTTTATGTCAGTTCACGGTAGCCATTTTATGTCAGGTCGCAATGGCCATTTTATGTCAGTTCACGGGGGCCATTTTATGTCAGTTCATGGTGGCCATTGTAAGTCAGTTCACAATGGCCATTTTATGTCAGTTCACAATGGCCATTTTATGTCAGTTTACGGTGGCCATTGTAAGTCAGTTCACAATGGCCATTTTATGTCAGTTCACAATGGCCATTGTATGTCAGTTCACAATGGCCATTTTATGTCAGTTTCCAATGGCCATTTTTTCTCAGTTGACGCTGGCCATTTTGTGTCAGTTCACGGTGGCCATTGTATGTCAGTTCACAATGGCCATTTTATGTCAGTTTGCAATGGCCATTTTATCTCAGTTGCGGTGGCCAGTTCATGTTTGGTTCACGGGGGCCATGTTATATCAGTTCACAGGGGCCATTTTATGTCAGTTCACGGGGTCCATTTTATGTCAGTTCACAATGGCCATTGTATGTCAGTTCACAATGGCCATTTTATGTCAGTTTGCAATGGCCATTTTATCTCAGTTGCAGGGGCCAATTCATGTTGGTTCACGGGGGCCATGTTATGTCAGTTCACGGTGGCCATTTTATGTCAGTTCACGGGGGCCATTTAATGTCAGTTCATGGTGGCTATTGTATGTCAGTACACAATTGTCATTTTATGTCAGTTCACGGTGGCCATTTTATCTCAGTTCACAGTGGCCATTTTATGTCAGTTCACAGGGGCCATTTTATTCAGTCGATGGGGGCCATTTTATGTCAGTACATGGTGGCCATTTTATGTCAGTTCACGGTGGTCATTTTATGTCGGTTGACGGGGGCCATTTTATGTCAGTTCGCAATGGCCATTTTATGTCAGTACACAATGGACAGTTTATGTCAGTTCACGGGGGCCCTTTTATGTCAGTTCACAATGGCCATTTTATGTCAGTTTGCAATGGCCATTTTTTCTCAGTTGACGGTGGCCATTTTGTGTCATTTCACGGTGGCCATTGTATGTGAGTTCACAATGGCCATTTTATGTCAGTTTGCAATGGCCATTTTATGTCAGTTCACAATGGCCATTTTATGTCAGTTTACGGTGGCCATTGTAAGTCAGTTCACAATGGCCATTTTATGTCAGTTCACAATGGCCATTGTATGTCAGTTCACAATGGCCATTTTATGTCAGTTTCCAATGGCCATTTTTTCTCAGTTGACGCTGGCCATTTTGTGTCAGTTCACGGTGGCCATTGTATGTCAGTTCACAATGGCCATTTTATGTCAGTTTGCAATGGCCATTTTATCTCAGTTGCGGTGGCCAGTTCATGTTTGGTTCACGGGGGCCATGTTATATCAGTTCACAGGGGCCATTTTATGTCAGTTCACGGGGTCCATTTTATGTCAGTTCACAATGGCCATTGTATGTCAGTTCACAATGGCCATTTTATGTCAGTTTGCAATGGCCATTTTATCTCAGTTGCGGGGGCCAATTCATGTTGGTTCACGGGGGCCATGTTATGTCAGTTCACGGTGGCCATTTTATGTCAGTTCACGGGGGCCATTTAATGTCAGTTCATGGTGGCTATTGTATGTCAGTACACAATTGTCATTTTATGTCAGTTCACGGTGGCCATTTTATCTCAGTTCACAGTGGCCATTTTATGTCAGTTCACAGGGGCCATTTTATTCAGTCGATGGGGGCCATTTTATGTCAGTACATGGTGGCCATTTTATGTCAGTTCACGGTGGTCATTTTATGTCGGTTGACGGGGGCCATTTTATGTCAGTTCGCAATGGCCATTTTATGTCAGTACACAATGGACAGTTTATGTCAGTTCACGGGGGCCCTTTTATGTCAGTTCACAATGGCCATTTTATGTCAGTTTGCAATGGCCATTTTTTCTCAGTTGACGGTGGCCATTTTGTGTCATTTCACGGTGGCCATTGTATGTGAGTTCACAATGGCCATTTTATGTCAGTTTGCAATGGCCATTTGATCTCAGTTGCGGTGGCCAATTCATGTTGGTTCACGGTGGCCATTTTATGTCAGTTCACGGGGGCCATTTTATGTCAGTTCATGGTGGCAACTGTATGTCAGTACACAATTGTCATTTTATGTCAGTTCATGGGGGCCATTTCATTCAGTCGATGGGGGCCATTTTATGTCAGTACATGGTGGCCATTTTATGTCAGTTCACGGTGGTCATTTTATGTCGGTTGACGGGGGCCATTTTATGTCAGCTCGCAATGGCCATTTTATGTCAGTTCACGGTGGCCATTGTATGTCAGTTCATGGCGTCCATTGTATGTCAGTTCACAATGGCCATTGTGAACTCACATACTTTCTTTTAGAAGATTGTAGTTTAGTCGGGCAGTATGGTCGGCGCGGGCTTGGAGGGCCGAAGGGCCTGTTCCTGTGCTGTACATTTCTTTGTTCTTTGTTCTTTGTATGACAGTTCTCAATGGCCATTTTATGTCAGTTCACAGTGGCCATTTTATGTCAATTCACGGTAGCCATTGTATATCAGTTCACAGTGCCCATTTTATGTCAGTTCACGGGGGCCATTTTATTCAGTCGAGGGGGGCCATTTTATGTCAGTACATGGTGGCCATTTTATGTCAGTTCACGGTGGTCATTTTATGTCGGTTGACGGGGGCCATTTTATGTAAGCTCGCAATGGCCATTTTATGTCAGTTCATGGTGGCCATTGTATGTCAGTTCATGGCGTCCATTGTATGTCAGTTCACAATGGACAGTTTATGTCAGTTCACGGGGGCCATTGTATGTCAGTTCACAATGGCCATTTTATGACAGTTCTCAATGGCCATTTTATGTCAGTTCACAGTGGCCATTTTATGTCAATTCACGGTAGCCATTGTTTATCAGTTCACAATGGCCATTTTATGTCAATTCATGGTGGCCATTGTATGTCAGTTCACATTGGCCATTTTATGTCAGTTCACGGGGTCCATTTAATGTCAGTTCACGGTGGCCATTTTATGTCAGTTCACAATGGCCATTTTATGTCTGTTCACAATGGCCGTTTTATGTCAATTCATGGTGGCCATTGTATGTCAGTACACCATGGCCATTGTATGTCAGTTCACAATGGCCATTTTACGTCAGGTTGCAATGGCCATTTTATCTCAGTTGATGGTGGCCATTTTATGTCAGTTCACGGTGGCCATTGTGTGTCAGGTCACAATGGCCATTATATGTCAGTTTGCAATGGCCATTTAATGTCAGTTGCGGTGGCCAGTTCATGTTGGTTCACGGGGGCCATTTTATGTCAGTTCACGGTGGCCATTATATGTCAGTTAACGGAGGCCATTTTATGTCAGTTCATGGTGGCCATTTTATCTCAGTTCACAGTGGCCATTTTATGTCAGTTCACGGGGGCCATTTTATTCAGTCGAAGGGGCCATTTAATGTCAGTACACGGTGGCCATTTTATGTCAGTACACGGTGGTCATTTTATGTCGTTTGAAGGTGGCCATTTTATTTCAGCTCGCAATGGCCATTTTATGTCAGTTAACGGTGGACATTGTATGTCAGTTGACGGCGGCCATTTTATGTCAGGTCACGGTGGCTATTTTATGTGAGCTCACGGCAGCCATTTTATGTTCATTCACGGTGGCCATTTTATGTCAGTTCATGGCAGCCATTTTATGTCAGTTCACGGTGGTCATTTTATGTCGGTTGAAGGGGGCCATTTTATGTCAGTTCACGGTGGCCATTTTATGTCAGTTCACGGCAGCCATTTTATGTCAGTTCACAATGGCCATTTTATGTCAGTTCATGGTGGCCATTTTATGTCAGTTCACGGTGGCCATTATATGTCAGTTCACGGTGGCCATTTTATGCCAGTTCACGGCAGCCTTTTTATGTCAGTACTCGGCAACCATTTCTGGCAATTTTCAGCCATCCCACAGCCAGCACTGCCAGTGCTCCCCCACACAGCCAGCCCTGTCAGTGCTCCCACCACACAGCCAGCACTGTCAGTGCTCCCACCACACAGCCAGCACTGTCAGTGCTCCCCCCACACAGCCAGCACTGCCAGTGCTCCACCCACACAGCCAGCGCTGTCAGTGCTCCCCCACACAGCCAGAACTGTCAGTGCTCCCCCACACAGCCAGCACTGACAGTGCTCCCCACACACAGCCAGTACTGTCAGTGCTCCCCCACACAGCCAGCACTGTCAGTGCTCCCCCACACTGCCAGCACTGTCAGTGCTCCCACCGCACAGCCAGCACTGTCAGTGCTCTCCCACACAGCTAGCACTGTCAGTGCTCCCACCCCACACAGCCAGCACTGTCAGTGCTCCCCCCGCACAATTAGCACTGTCAGTGCTCCCCCCACACAGCCAGCACTGTCAGTGCTCCCCCACGCACAGCCATCACTGTCAGTGCTCCCACCACACAGCCAGCACTGTCAGTGCTCCCCCACACAGCCAGCACTGTCAGTGCTCCCACCACACAGCCAGCACTGTCAGTGCTCCCACCACACAGCCAGCACTGTCAGTGCTCCCCCACACAGCCAGCACTGTCAGTGCCCCCCCCCCCCCACACAGCCAGCATTGTCAGTGCTCCCCGACACAGCCAGCAATTCCAGTGCTCCCCCACACTGCCAGCACTGTCAGTGCTCCCACACACACAGCCAGCACTGTCAGTGATACCCCACACAGCCAGCACTATCAGTGCTCTCACCAGACAGCCAGCACTGTCAGTGCTCCCCCACACTGCCAGCACTGTCAGTGCTCCCACCACACAGCCAGCACTGTCAGTGCTCCCACCACACAGCCAGCACTGTCAGTGCTCCCCACACAGCAAGCACTGTCAGTGCTCTCTCCACACAGCTAGCACTGTCAGTGCTCCCACCACACAGCCAGCACTGCCAGTGCTCCCACTACACAGCTAGCACTGTCAGTGCTCCCACCACACAGCCAGCACTGCCAGTGCCCCCACTACACAGCCAGCACTATCAGTGCTCCCACCACACAGCCAGCACTATCAGTGCTCCCCCCACACAGCTAGCACTGTCAGTGCTCCCCACACAGCCAGCACTGTCGGTGCTCCACCCACACAGCCAGCACTGCCAGTGCTCCCCCACACAGCCAGCACTGTCAGAGCTCCCCCCACAGAACCAGCACTGTCAGTGCTCCACCCTCACAGCCAGCACTGTCAGTGCTCCCAACACACAGCCAGCACTGTCAGTGCTCCCCACAGTGCCAGCACTGTCAGTGCTCACACCACACAGCCAGAACTGTCAGTGCTCCCCCCACAGCCAGCACTGTCAGTGCTCCCACCACACAGCCAGCACTGTCAGTGCTCCCCCACACAGCCAGCTCTGTCAGTGCTCCCCCACACAGCCAGCACTGTCAGTGCTCCCCACGCACAGCCAACACTGTCAGTGCTCTCCCACACAGCTAGCACTGTCAGTGCTCCCACCCCACACAGCCAGCATTGCCAGTGCTCCCACCACACAGCCAGCACTGTCAGTGCTCCCACCACACAGCCAGCACTATCAGTGCTCCCCCCACACAGCTAGCACTGTCAGTGCTCCCCACACAGCCAGCACTGTCGGTGCTCCACCCACACAGCCAGCACTGCCAGTGCTCCCCCACACAGCCAGCACTGCCAGTGCTCCCCCCAAACAACCAGCACTGTCAGTGCTCCACCCTCACAGCCAGCACTGTCAGTGCTCCCACCACACAGCCAGCACTGTCAGTGCTCCCCACAGAGCCAGCACTGTCAGGTCTCCCACCACACAGCCAGAACTGTCAGTGCTCCCCCCACAGCCAGCACTGTCAGTGCTCCCACCACACAGCCAGCACTGCCAGTTCTCCACCCACAGCCAGCACTGCGAATGCTCCCCACACAGCCAGCACTGTCAGTGCTCCCCACACAGCCAGCACTGTCAGTGCTCCCCACACACAGCCAGCACTGTCAGTGCTCCCCAACACAGCCAGCACTGTCAGTGCACCCCCCACACAGCCAGCACTGTCAGTGCTCCCCAGATACAGCCAGCACTTTCAATGCTCCACCACACAGCCAGCACTGTCTGTGCTCCCCACACAGCCAGCACTGTCAGTGATCCCCCCACACAGCCAGCACTGTCAGTGCTCCCCCACACAGCCAGCACTGTCAGTGCTCCCACCACACAGCCAGCACTGTCAGTGCTCCCCCACACAGCCAGCACTCTCAGTGCTCCCCCCACACAGCCAGCACTGTCAGTGCTCCCCCACACAGCCAGCACTCTCAGTGCGCCCCCCACACAGCCAGCACTGTCAGTACTCCCCCAGACAGCCAGCACTGTCAGTGCTCCCCCACACAGCCAGCACTGTCAGTGCTCCCAACACACAGCCAGCACTGTCAGTGCTTCCCCACACAGCCAGCACTCTCAGTGCTCGTCCCACACAGACAACACTGTCAGTGCTCCCACCGCACAGCCAGCATTGTCAGTGCTCCCCCACACAGCCAGCACTCTCAGTGCTCCCCCCGCACAATTAGCACTGTCAGTGCTCCGCCCACACAGCCAGCACTGTCAGAGCTCCCACCACACAGCCAGCACTGTCAGTGCTCCCACCACACAGTCAGCACTGTCACTACTCCCCCCACACAGCCAGCACTGTCAGTGCTCCTCTCACACAGCCAGCACTGTCAGTGCTCCCACCACACAGCCAGCTCTGTCAGTGCTCCCACCACACAGCCAGCACTGTCAGAGCTCCCACCACACAGCCAGCACTGTCAGTGCTCCCACCACACAGTCAGCACTGTCACTACTCCCCCACCGAGCAAGCACTGTCAGAGCTCCCACCACACAGCCAGCACTGTCAGTGCTCCCACCACACAGCCAGCACTGTCTGTTCTCCCACCACACAGCCAGCACTGTCAGTGCTCCCCCACACAGCCAGCACTGTCAGTGCTCCCCCACACAGCCAGCCCTGTCAGTGCTACCCCACACAGCCAGCACTGTCAGTGCTACCCCACACAGCCAGCACTGTCCGTGCTCTCACCACACAGCCAGCACTGTCAGTGCTCCCCACACAGCCAGCACTGTCAGTGCTCCCCCCACACAGCCAGCACTGTCAGTGCTCCCCCTCACAGACAGCACTGTGAGTGCTCTCACCGCACAGCCAGCACTGTCAGTGCTCCCCCACACAGCCAGCACTGTCAGTGCTCCGCCCGCACAATTAGCACTGTCAGTGCTCCGCCCACACAGCCAGCACTGTCAGAGCTCCCACCACACAGCCAGCACTCTCAGTGCTCCCACCCACACAGCCAGCACTGTCAGTGCTCCCTCACACAGCCAGCACTGTCAGTGCTCCCCCACACAGCCAGCCCTGTCAGTGCTCCCCCCTCACAGACAGCACTGTCAGTGCTACCCCACACAGCCATCACTGTGAGTGCTCTCACCGCACAGCCAGCACTGTCAGTGCTCCCCCACACAGCCAGCACTGTCAGTGCTCCACCCGCACAATTAGCACTGTCAGTGCTCCGCCCACACAGCCAGCACTGTCAGTGCTTCCCCACACAGCCAGCACTCTCAGTGCTCGTCCCACACAGACAACACTGTCAGTGCTCCCACCGCACAGCCAGCACTGTCAGAGCTCCCACCACACAGCCAGCACTCTCAGTGCTCCCACCCACACAGCCAGCACTGTCAGTGCTCCCTCACACAGCCAGCACTGTCAGAGCTCCCACCACACAGCCAGCACTGTCAGTGCTCCCCCACACAGCCAGCACTGTCAGTACTCCCACCACACAGTCAGCACTGTCACTACTCCCCCACAGAGCAAGCAATGTCAGAGCTCTCACCACACAGCCAGCACTGTCAGTGCTTCCCCCACACAGCCAGCACTGTCAGTGCTCCCACACACAGCCAGCACTGTCAGTGCTCCCACCACACAGCCAGCACTGTCAGTGCTCCCATCACACAGCCAGCACTGCCATTGCTCCCACCACACATCCAGCACTGTCAGTAGTCCCCCACACAGCCAGCACTGTCAGTGCCCCCACCCCACACAGCCATCACTGTCAGTGCTCCCACCACACAGCCAGCACTGTCAGTGCTCCCCCACACAGCCAGCACTGTCAGTGCTCCCACCACACAGCCAGCACTGTCTGTGCTCCCACCACACTGCCAGCACTGTCAGTGCTCCCCCACACAGCCAGCACTGTCAGTGATACCACCACGCAGCCAGCACTGTCAGTGCTCCCACTACACAGCCAGCACTGTCTGTGCTCCCCCACACAGCCAGCACTGTCAGTGCTCCATCCACACAGCCAGCACTGTTAGTGCTCCATCCACACAGCCAGCACTGTCAGTGCTCCATCCACACAGCCAGCACTGTCAGTGCTCCCACCACACAGCCAGCACTGTCAGTGCTCCCACCACACAGCCAGCACTGTCAGTGCTCCCCCATACAGCCAGCACTGTCAGTGCTCCCACCACACAGCCAGCAGTATCAGTGCTCCCCCAACACAGCCAGCACTGTCAGTGCTCCCCACACAGCCAGCACTGTCAGTGCTCCATCCACACAACCAGCACTGTCAGTGCTCCACTCTCACAGCCAGCACTGTCCGTGCTCCCCCACACAGCCAGCACTGTCAGTGCTCCCACCACATAGCCAGCACTGTCAGTGCTCCCCACAGAGCCAGCACTGTCAGTGCTCCCACCACACACAGCCAGCAATGTCAGTGCTCCCCACAGCCAGCATTGTCAGTGCTCCAACCACACAGCCAGCACTGTCAGTGCTCCCCAACACAGCCAGCACTGTCAGTGCACCCCCCACACAGCCAGCACTGTCAGTGCACGCCCCACACAGCCAGCACTGTCAGTGCTCCCCAACACAGCCAGCACTGTCAGTGCACCCCCCACACAGCCAGCACTGTCAGTGCTCCCCAGATACAGCCAGCACTTTCAATGCTCCACCACACAGCCAGCACTGTCAGTGCTCCCACCACACAGCCAGCACTGTCAGTGCTCCCCACAGAGCCAGCACTGTCAGTGCTCCCACCACACAGCCAGCACTGTCAGTGATCCCCCCACACAGCCAGCACTGTCAGTGCTCCCCCACACAGCCAGCCCTGTCAGTGCTCCACCCACACAGCCAGCACTGTCAGTGCTACCCCACACAGCCAGCACTGTCAGTGCTACCCCACACAGCCAGCACTGTCAGTGCTCCCCACACAGCCAGCAATGTCAGTGCTCCACCCACAGAGCCAGCACTGACAGTGCTCCCCCACACAGCCAGCTCTGTCAGTGCTCCATCCACACAACCAGCACTGTCAGTGCTCCACTCTCACAGCCAGCACTGTCCGTGCTCCCCCACACAGCCAGCACTCTCAGTGCTCCCACCACATAGCCAGCACTGTCAGTGCTCCCCACAGAGCCAGCACTGTCAGTGCTCCCACCACACACAGCCAGCACTGTCAGTGCTCCCCACAGCCAGCATTGTCAGTGCTCCAACCACACAGCCAGCACTGTCAGTGCTCCCACCACACAGCCAGCACTGTCAGTGCTCCCCAACACAGCCAGCACTGTCAGTGCACCCCCCACACAGCCAGCACTGTCAGTGCACCCCCCACACAGCCAGCACTGTCAGTGCACCCCCCACACAGCCAGCACTGTCAGTGCTCCCCAGATACAGCCAGCACTTTCAATGCTCCACCACACAGCCAGCACTGTCAGTGCTCCCACCACACAGCCAGCACTGTCATCCTCCTCCCACACAGCCAGCACTGTCAGTGCTCCCCACACAGCCAGCACTGTCAGTGCTCCCACCACACAGCCAGAACTGTCAGTGCTCCCCCCACAGCCAGCACTGTCAGTGCTCCCACCACACAGCCAGCACTGCCAGTTCTCCACCCACAGCCAGCGCTGCGAGTGCTCCCCACACAGCCAGCACTGTCAGTGCTCCCCAACACAGCCAGCACTGTCAGTGCTCCAACCACACAGCCAGCACTGTCAGTGCTCCCACCACACAGCCAGCACTGTCAGTGCTCCCCCACACAGCCAGCACTGTCAGTGCTCCCCACACACAGCCAGCACTGTCAGTGCTCCCCAACACTGCCAGCACTGTCAGTGCACCCCCCACACAGCCAGCACTGTCAGTGCTCCCCAGATACAGCCAGCACTTTCAATGCTCCACCACACAGCCAGCACTGTCAGTGCTCCCACCACACAGCCAGCACTGTCAGTGCTCCCCACAGAGCCAGCACTGTCAGTGCTCCCACCACACAGCCAGCACTGTCAGTGATCCCCCCACACAGCCAGCACTGGCAGTGCTCCCCCACACAGCCAGCACTGTCAGTGCTCCACCCACACAGCCAGCACTGTCAGTGCTACCCCACACAGCCAGCACTGTCAGTGCTACCCCACACAGCCAGCACTGTCCGTGCTCTCACCACACAGCCAGCACTGTCAGTGCTTCCCCCACACTGCCAGCACTGTCAGTGCTCCCACACACACAGCCAGCACTGTCAGGGCTCCCCCCTCACAGACAGCACTGTCAGTGCTACCCCACACAGCCAGCACTGTGAGTGCTCTCACCACACAGCCAGCACTGTCAGTGCTTCCCCCACACAGACAGCACTGTCAGTGCTCCCCAACACAGACATCACTGTCAGTGCTCCCCCCACACAGCCAGCACTGTCAGTGCTCCCACCACACAGCCAGCACTGTCAGTGCTCCCACCACACAGCCAGCACTGTCAGTGCTCCCACCACACAGCCAGCACTGCCAATGCTCCCACCACACATCCAGCACTGTCAGTGGTCCCCCACACAGCCAGCACTGTCAGTGCCCCCACCCCACACAGTCAGCACTGTTAGTGCTCCCACCACACAGCCAGCACTGTCAGTGCTCCCCCACACAGCCAGCACTGTCAGTGCTCCCACCACACAGCCAGCACTGTCTGTGCTCCCACCACACAGCCAGCACTGTCAGTGCTCCCCCATACAGCCAGCACTGTCAGTGCTCCCAGCACAGAGCCAGCACTGTCAGTGCTCCCACCACACACAGCCAGCACTGTCAGTGCTCCCCACAGCCAGCACTGTCAGTGCTCCCACCACACAGCCAGCACAGTCAGTGCTCCCACCACACAGCCAGCACTGCCAATGCTCCCACCACACATCCAGCACTGTCAGTGGTCCCCCACACAGCCAGCACTGTCAGTGCCCCCACCCCACACGGTCAGCACTGTTAGTGCTCCCACCACACAGCCAGCACTGTCAGTGCTCCCCCACACAGCCAGCACTGTCAGTGCTCCCACCACACAGCAAGCACTGTCTGTGCTCCCACCACACAGCCAGCACTGTCAGTGCTCCCCATACAGCCAGCACTGTCAGTGCTCCCAGCACAGAGCCAGCACTGTCAGTGCTCCCACCACACACAGCCAGCACTGTCAGTGCTCCCCACAGCCAGCACTGTCAGTGCTCCCACCACACAGCCAGCACTGTCAGTGCTCCAACCACACAGCCAGGACTGTCAGTGCTCCCACCACACAACCAGCACTGTCAGTGCTCCCCAACACAGCCAGCACTGTCAGTTCACCCCCCACACAGCCAGCACTGTCAGTGCTCCCCAGATGCAGCCGGCACTTTCAATGCTCCACCACACAGCCAGCACTGTCATCCTCCTCCAACACAGCCAGCACTGTCAGTGCTCCCCACACAGCCAGCACTGTCAGTGATCCCCCCACACAGCCAGCACTGTCAGTGCTCCCCCACACAGCCAGCACTCTCAGTGCTCCCCCCACACAGCCAGCACTGTCAGTGCTCCCGCACACAGCCAGCACTCTCAGTGCGCCCCCCACACAGCCAGCACTGTCAGTGCTCCCCAAGACAGCCAGCACTGTCAGTGCTCCCCCACACAGCCAGCACTGTCAGTGCTCCCCACACAGCCAGCACTGTCAGTGCTCCCCCACACAGGCAGCACTCTCAGTGCTCCCCCACACAGCCAACACTGTCAGTGATCCCACCGCACAGCCAGCACTGTCAGTGCTCCCCCACACAGCCAGCACTGTCAGTGCTCCCACCACACAGCCAGCACTGTCACAGCTTCCACCACACAGCCAGCACTGTCAGTGCTGCCACCACACAGTCAGCACTGTCACTACTCCCCCACAGAGCAAGCACTGTCAGTGCTCTCACCACACAGCCAGCACTGTCCGTGCTCCCACCACACAGCCAGCACTGCCAGTGCTCCCACCACACATCCAGCACTGTCAGTGGTCCCCCACACAGCCAGCACTGTCAGTGCCCCCACCCCACACAGTCAGCACTGTCAGTTCTCCCACCACACAGCCAGCACTGTCAGTGCTCCCCCACACAGCCAGGACTGTCAGTGCTCCCACCACACAGCCAACACTGTCTGTGCTCCCACCACACAGCCAGCACTGTCAGTGCTCCCCCACTCAGCCAGCACTGTCAGTGCTACCACCACACAGCCAGCACTGTCTGTGCTCCCCCACACAGCCAGCACTGTCAGTGCTCCATCCACACAGCCAGCACTGTCAGTGCTCCATCCACACAGCCAGCACTGTCAGTGCTCCCACCACACATCCAGCACTGTCAGTGCTCCCACCACACAGCCAGCACTGTCAGTGCTCCCCCACACAGCCAGCACTGTCAGTGCTCCCACCACACATCCAGCACTATCAGTGCTCCCCCCTCACAGCCAGCACTGTCAGTGCTCCCCACACAGCCAGCACTGTCAGTGCTCCACCCACACAGCCAGCACTGTCAGTGCTCCCACCACACAGCCAGCACTGTCAGTGCTCCCCACAGAGCCAGCACTGTCAGTGCTCCCACCACACCGCCAGCACTGTCAGTGCTCCCCACAGACAGCATTGTCAGTGCTCCCACCACAGAGCGAGCACTGTCAGTGCTCCCACCACACACAGCCAGCACTGTCAGTGCTCCCCACAGACAGCATTGTCAGTGCTCCCACCACACAGCCAGCACTGCCAGTTCTCCACCCACAGCCAGCACTGAGAGTGCGGTCCCACACAGCCAGCACTGTCAGTGCTCCCCCACACAGCCAGCACTGTCAGTGCTCCAACCACACAGCCAGGACTGTCAGTGCTCCCACCACACAACCAGCACTGTCAGTGCTCCCCAACACAGCCAGCACTGTCAGTGCACCCCCCACACAGCCAGCACTGTCAGTGCTCCCCAGATACAGCCGGCACTTTCAATGCTCCACCACACAGCCAGCACTGTCAGTGCTCCCACCACACAGCCAGCACTGTCATCCTCCTCCCACACAGCCAGCACTGTCAGTGCTCCCCCACACAGCCAGCACTGTCAGTGCTCCCACCACACAGCCAGCACTGTCTGTGCTCCCACCACACTGCCAGCACTGTCAGTGCTCCCCCACACAGCCAGCACTGTCAGTGCTACCACCACGCAGCCAGCACTGTCAGTGCTCCCACCACACAGCCAGCACTGTCTGTGCTCCCACACACAGCCAGCACTGTCAGTGCTCCATCCACACAGCCAGCACTGTCAGTGCTCCATCCACACAGCCAGCACTGTCAGTGCTCCATCCACACAGCCAGCACTGTCAGTGCTCCCACCACACAGCCAGCACTGTCAGTGCTCCCACCACACAGCCAGCACTGTCAGTGCTCCCCCATACAGCCAGCACTGTCAGTGCTCCCACCACACAGCCAGCACTATCAGTGCTCCCCCAACACAGCCAGCACTGTCAGTGCTCCCCACACAGCCAGCACTGTCAGTGCTCCACCCACACAGCCAGCACTGACAGTGCTCCCCCACACAGCCAGCCCTGTCAGTGCTCCATCCACACAACCAGCACTGTCAGTGCTCCACTCTCACAGCCAGCACTGTCCGTGCTCCCCCACACAGCCAGCACTGTCAGTGCTCCCACCACATAGCCAGCACTGTCAGTGCTCCCCACAGAGCCAGCACTGTCAGTGCTCCCACCACACACAGCCAGCAATGTCAGTGCTCCCCACAGCCAGCATTGTCAGTGCTCCAACCACACAGCCAGCACTGTCAGTGCTCCCCAACACAGCCAGCACTGTCAGTGCACCCCCCACACAGCCAGCACTGTCAGTGCACGCCCCACACAGCCAGCACTGTCAGTGCTCCCCAACACAGCCAGCACTGTCAGTGCACCCCCCACACAGCCAGCACTGTCAGTGCTCCCCAGATACAGCCAGCACTTTCAATGCTCCACCACACAGCCAGCACTGTCAGTGCTCCCACCACACAGCCAGCACTGTCAGTGCTCCCCACAGAGCCAGCACTGTCAGTGCTCCCACCACACAGCCAGCACTGTCAGTGATCCCCCCACACAGCCAGCACTGTCAGTGCTCCCCCACACAGCCAGCCCTGTCAGTGCTCCACCCACACAGCCAGCACTGTCAGTGCTACCCCACACAGCCAGCACTGTCAGTGCTACCCCACACAGCCAGCACTGTCAGTGCTCCCCACACAGCCAGCAATGTCAGTGCTCCACCCACAGAGCCAGCACTGACAGTGCTCCCCCACACAGCCAGCTCTGTCAGTGCTCCATCCACACAACCAGCACTGTCAGTGCTCCACTCTCACAGCCAGCACTGTCCGTGCTCCCCCACACAGCCAGCACTCTCAGTGCTCCCACCACATAGCCAGCACTGTCAGTGCTCCCCACAGAGCCAGCACTGTCAGTGCTCCCACCACACACAGCCAGCACTGTCAGTGCTCCCCACAGCCAGCATTGTCAGTGCTCCAACCACACAGCCAGCACTGTCAGTGCTCCCACCACACAGCCAGCACTGTCAGTGCTCCCCAACACAGCCAGCACTGTCAGTGCACCCCCCACACAGCCAGCACTGTCAGTGCACCCCCCACACAGCCAGCACTGTCAGTGCACCCCCCACACAGCCAGCACTGTCAGTGCTCCCCAGATACAGCCAGCACTTTCAATGCTCCACCACACAGCCAGCACTGTCAGTGCTCCCACCACACAGCCAGCACTGTCATCCTCCACCCACACAGCCAGCACTGTCAGTGCTCCCCACACAGCCAGCACTGTCAGTGCTCCCACCACACAGCCAGAACTGTCAGTGCTCCCCCCACAGCCAGCACTGTCAGTGCTCCCACCACACAGCCAGCACTGCCAGTTCTCCACCCACAGCCAGCGCTGCGAGTGCTCCCCACACAGCCAGCACTGTCAGTGCTCCCCAACACAGCCAGCACTGTCAGTGCTCCAACCACACAGCCAGCACTGTCAGTGCTCCCACCACACAGCCAGCACTGTCAGTGCTCCCCCACACAGCCAGCACTGTCAGTGCCCCCCACACACAGCTAGCACTGTCAGTGCTCCCCAACACAGCCAGCACTGTCAGTGCACCCCCCACACAGCCAGCACTGTCAGTGCTCCCCAGATACAGCCAGCACTTTCAATGCTCCACCACACAGCCAGCACTGTCAGTGCTCCCACCACACAGCCAGCACTGTCAGTGCTCCCCACAGAGCCAGCACTGTCAGTGCTCCCACCACACAGCCAGCACTGTCAGTGATCCCCCCACACAGCCAGCACTGGCAGTGCTCCCCCACACAGCCAGCACTGTCAGTGCTCCACCCACACAGCCAGCACTGTCAGTGCTACCCCACACAGCCAGCACTGTCAGTGCTACCCCACACAGCCAGCACTGTCCGTGCTCTCACCACACAGCCAGCACTGTCAGTGCTTCCCCCACACTGCCAGCACTGTCAGTGCTCCCACACACACAGCCAGCACTGTCAGGGCTCCCCCCTCACAGACAGCACTGTCAGTGCTACCCCACACAGCCAGCACAGGGAGTGCTCTCACCACACAGCCAGCACTGTCAGTGCTTCCCCCACACAGACAGCACTGTCAGTGCTCCCCAACACAGACATCACTGTCAGTGCTCCCCCCACACAGCCAGCACTGTCAGTGCTCCCACCACACAGCCAGCACTGTCAGTGCTCCCACCACACAGCCAGCACTGTCAGTGCTCCCACCACACAGCCAGCACTGCCAATGCTCCCACCACACATCCAGCACTGTCAGTGGTCCCCCACACAGCCAGCACTGTCAGTGCCCCCACCCCACACAGTCAGCACTGTTAGTGCTCCCACCACACAGCCAGCACTGTCAGTGCTCCCCCACACAGCCAGCACTGTCAGTGCTCCCACCACACAGCCAGCACTGTCTGTGCTCCCACCACACAGCCAGCACTGTCAGTGCTCCCCCATACAGCCAGCACTGTCAGTGCTCCCAGCACAGAGCCAGCACTGTCAGTGCTCCCACCACACACAGCCAGCACTGTCAGTGCTCCCCACAGCCAGCACTGTCAGTGCTCCCACCACACAGCCAGCACTGTCAGTGCTCCCACCACACAGCCAGCACTGCCAATGCTCCCACCACACATCCAGCACTGTCAGTGGTCCCCCACACAGCCAGCACTGTCAGTGCCCCCACCCCACACAGTCAGCACTGTTAGTGCTCCCACCACACAGCCAGCACTGTCAGTGCTCCCCCACACAGCCAGCACTGTCAGTGCTCCCACCACACAGCAAGCACTGTCTGTGCTCCCACCACACAGCCAGCACTGTCAGTGCTCCCCATACAGCCAGCACTGTCAGTGCTCCCAGCACAGAGCCAGCACTGTCAGTGCTCCCACCACACACAGCCAGCACTGTCAGTGCTCCCCACAGCCAGCACTGTCAGTGCTCCCACCACACAGCCAGCACTGTCAGTGCTCCAACCACACAGCCAGGACTGTCAGTGCTCCCACCACACAACCAGCACTGTCAGTGCTCCCCAACACAGCCAGCACTGTCAGTTCACCCCCCACACAGCCAGCACTGTCAGTGCTCCCCAGATGCAGCCGGCACTTTCAATGCTCCACCACACAGCCAGCACTGTCATCCTCCTCCAACACAGCCAGCACTGTCAGTGCTCCCCACACAGCCAGCACTGTCAGTGATCCCCCCACACAGCCAGCACTGTCAGTGCTCCCCCACACAGCCAGCACTCTCAGTGCTCCCCCCACACAGCCAGCACTGTCAGTGCTCCCGCACACAGCCAGCACTCTCAGTGCGCCCCCCACACAGCCAGCACTGTCAGTGCTCCCCAAGACAGCCAGCACTGTCAGTGCTCCCCCACACAGCCAGCACTGTCAGTGCTCCCCACACAGCCAGCACTGTCAGTGCTCCCCCACACAGGCAGCACTCTCAGTGCTCCCCCACACAGCCAACACTGTCAGTGATCCCACCGCACAGCCAGCACTGTCAGTGATCCCCCACACAGCCAGCACTGTCAGTGCTCCCACCACACAGCCAGCACTGTCACAGCTTCCACCACACAGCCAGCACTGTCAGTGCTGCCACCACACAGTCAGCACTGTCACTACTCCCCCACAGAGCAAGCACTGTCAGTGCTCTCACCACACAGCCAGCACTGTCAGTGCTCCCACCACACAGCCAGCACTGCCAGTGCTCCCACCACACATCCAGCACTGTCAGTGGTCCCCCACACAGCCAGCACTGTCAGTGCCCCCACCCCACACAGTCAGCACTGTCAGTTCTCCCACCACACAGCCAGCACTGTCAGTGCTCCCCCACACAGCCAGGACTGTCAGTGCACCCACCACACAGCCAACACTGTCTGTGCTCCCACCACACAGCCAGCACTGTCAGTGCTCCCCAGATACAGCCAGCACTTTCAATGCTCCACCACACAGCCAGCACTGTCAGTGCTCCCACCACACAGCCAGCACTGTCAGTGCTCCCCACAGAGCCAGCACTGTCAGTGCTCCCACCACACAGCCAGCACTGTCAGTGATCCCCCCACACAGCCAGCACTGTCAGTGCTCCCCCACACAGCCAGCCCTGTCAGTGCTCCACCCACACAGCCAGCACTGTCAGTGCTACCCCACACAGCCAGCACTGTCAGTGCTACCCCACACAGCCAGCACTGTCAGTGCTCCCCACACAGCCAGCAATGTCAGTGCTCCACCCACAGAGCCAGCACTGACAGTGCTCCCCCACACAGCCAGCTCTGTCAGTGCTCCATCCACACAACCAGCACTGTCAGTGCTCCACTCTCACAGCCAGCACTGTCCGTGCTCCCCCACACAGCCAGCACTCTCAGTGCTCCCACCACATAGCCAGCACTGTCAGTGCTCCCCACAGAGCCAGCACTGTCAGTGCTCCCACCACACACAGCCAGCACTGTCAGTGCTCCCCACAGCCAGCATTGTCAGTGCTCCAACCACACAGCCAGCACTGTCAGTGCTCCCACCACACAGCCAGCACTGTCAGTGCTCCCCAACACAGCCAGCACTGTCAGTGCACCCCCCACACAGCCAGCACTGTCAGTGCACCCCCCACACAGCCAGCACTGTCAGTGCACCCCCCACACAGCCAGCACTGTCAGTGCTCCCCAGATACAGCCAGCACTTTCAATGCTCCACCACACAGCCAGCACTGTCAGTGCTCCCACCACACAGCCAGCACTGTCATCCTCCTCCCACACAGCCAGCACTGTCAGTGCTCCCCACACAGCCAGCACTGTCAGTGCTCCCACCACACAGCCAGAACTGTCAGTGCTCCCCCCACAGCCAGCACTGTCAGTGCTCCCACCACACAGCCAGCACTGCCAGTTCTCCACCCACAGCCAGCGCTGCGAGTGCTCCCCACACAGCCAGCACTGTCAGTGCTCCCCAACACAGCCAGCACTGTCAGTGCTCCAACCACACAGCCAGCACTGTCAGTGCTCCCACCACACAGCCAGCACTGTCAGTGCTCCCCCACACAGCCAGCACTGTCAGTGCTCCCCACACACAGCCAGCACTGTCAGTGCTCCCCAACACAGCCAGCACTGTCAGTGCACCCCCCACACAGCCAGCACTGTCAGTGCTCCCCAGATACAGCCAGCACTTTCAATGCTCCACCACACAGCCAGCACTGTCAGTGCTCCCACCACACAGCCAGCACTGTCAGTGCTCCCCACAGAGCCAGCACTGTCAGTGCTCCCACCACACAGCCAGCACTGTCAGTGATCCCCCCACACAGCCAGCACTGGCAGTGCTCCCCCACACAGCCAGCACTGTCAGTGCTCCACCCACACAGCCAGCACTGTCAGTGCTACCCCACACAGCCAGCACTGTCAGTGCTACCCCACACAGCCAGCACTGTCCGTGCTCTCACCACACAGCCAGCACTGTCAGTGCTTCCCCCACACTGCCAGCACTGTCAGTGCTCCCACACACACAGCCAGCACTGTCAGGGCTCCCCCCTCACAGACAGCACTGTCAGTGCTACCCCACACAGCCAGCACTGTGAGTGCTCTCACCACACAGCCAGCACTGTCAGTGCTTCCCCCACACAGACAGCACTGTCAGTGCTCCCCAACACAGACATCACTGTCAGTGCTCCCCCCACACAGCCAGCACTGTCAGTGCTCCCACCACACAGCCAGCACTGTCAGTGCTCCCACCACACAGCCAGCACTGTCAGTGCTCCCACCACACAGCCAGCACTGCCAATGCTCCCACCACACATCCAGCACTGTCAGTGGTCCCCCACACAGCCAGCACTGTCAGTGCCCCCACCCCACACAGTCAGCACTGTTAGTGCTCCCACCACACAGCCAGCACTGTCAGTGCTCCCCCACACAGCCAGCACTGTCAGTGCTCCCACCACACAGCCAGCACTGTCTGTGCTCCCACCACACAGCCAGCACTGTCAGTGCTCTCCCATACAGCCAGCACTGTCAGTGCTCCCAGCACAGAGCCAGCACTGTCAGTGCTCCCACCACACACAGCCAGCACTGTCAGTGCTCCCCACAGCCAGCACTGTCAGTGCTCCCACCACACAGCCAGCACTGTCAGTGCTCCCACCACACAGCCAGCACTGCCAATGCTCCCACCACACATCCAGCACTGTCAGTGGTCCCCCACACAGCCAGCACTGTCAGTGCCCCCACCCCACACTGTCAGCACTGTTAGTGCTCCCACCACACAGCCAGCACTGTCAGTGCTCCCCCACACAGCCAGCACTGTCAGTGCTCCCACCACACAGCAAGCACTGTCTGTGCTCCCACCACACAGCCAGCACTGTCAGTGCTCCCCATACAGCCAGCACTGTCAGTGCTCCCAGCACAGAGCCAGCACTGTCAGTGCTCCCACCACACACAGCCAGCACTGTCAGTGCTCCCCACAGCCAGCACTGTCAGTGCTCCCACCACACAGCCAGCACTGTCAGTGCTCCAACCACACAGCCAGGACTGTCAGTGCTCCCACCACACAACCAGCACTGTCAGTGCTCCCCAACACAGCCAGCACTGTCAGTTCACCCCCCACACAGCCAGCACTGTCAGTGCTCCCCAGATGCAGCCGGCACTTTCAATGCTCCACCACACAGCCAGCACTGTCATCCTCCTCCAACACAGCCAGCACTGTCAGTGCTCCCCACACAGCCAGCACTGTCAGTGATCCCCCCACACAGCCAGCACTGTCAGTGCTCCCCCACACAGCCAGCACTCTCAGTGCTCCCCCCACACAGCCAGCACTGTCAGTGCTCCCGCACACAGCCAGCACTCTCAGTGCGCCCCCCACACAGCCAGCACTGTCAGTGCTCCCCAAGACAGCCAGCACTGTCAGTGCTCCCCCACACAGCCAGCACTGTCAGTGCTCCCCACACAGCCAGCACTGTCAGTGCTCCCCCACACAGGCAGCACTCTCAGTGCTCCCCCACACAGCCAACACTGTCAGTGATCCCACCGCACAGCCAGCACTGTCAGTGCTCCCCCACACAGCCAGCACTGTCAGTGCTCCCACCACACAGCCAGCACTGTCACAGCTTCCACCACACAGCCAGCACTGTCAGTGCTGCCACCACACAGTCAGCACTGTCACTACTCCCCCACAGAGCAAGCACTGTCAGTGCTCTCACCACACAGCCAGCACTGTCAGTGCTCCCACCACACAGCCAGCACTGCCAGTGCTCCCACCACACATCCAGCACTGTCAGTGGTCCCCCACACAGCCAGCACTGTCAGTGCCCCCACCCCACACAGTCAGCGCTGTCAGTTCTCCCACCACACAGCCAGCACTGTCAGTGCTCCCCCACACAGCCAGGACTGTCAGTGCTCCCACCACACAGCCAACACTGTCTGTGCTCCCACCACACAGCCAGCACTGTCAGTGCTCCCCCACTCAGCCAGCACTGTCAGTGCTACCACCACACAGCCAGCACTGTCTGTGCTCCCCCACACAGCCAGCACTGTCAGTGCTCCATCCACACAGCCAGCACTGTCAGTGCTCCATCCACACAGCCAGCACTGTCAGTGCTCCCACCACACATCCAGCACTGTCAGTGCTCCCACCACACAGCCAGCACTGTCAGTGCTCCCCCATACAGCCAGCACTGCCAGTGCTCCCACCACACATCCAGCACTGTCAGTGGTCCCCCACACAGCCAGCACTGTCAGTGCCCCCACCCCACACAGTCAGCACTGTCAGTTCTCCCACCACACAGCCAGCACTGTCAGTGCTCCCCCACACAGCCAGGACTGTCAGTGCTCCCACCACACAGCCAACACTGTCTGTGCTCCCACCACACAGCCAGCACTGTCAGTGCTCCCCAGATACAGCCAGCACTTTCAATGCTCCACCACACAGCCAGCACTGTCAGTGCTCCCACCACACAGCCAGCACTGTCAGTGCTCCCCACAGAGCCAGCACTGTCAGTGCTCCCACCACACAGCCAGCACTGTCAGTGATCCCCCCACACAGCCAGCACTGTCAGTGCTCCCCCACACAGCCAGCCCTGTCAGTGCTCCACCCACACAGCCAGCACTGTCAGTGCTACCCCACACAGCCAGCACTGTCAGTGCTACCCCACACAGCCAGCACTGTCAGTGCTCCCCACACAGCCAGCAATGTCAGTGCTCCACCCACAGAGCCAGCACTGACAGTGCTCCCCCACACAGCCAGCTCTGTCAGTGCTCCATCCACACAACCAGCACTGTCAGTGCTCCACTCTCACAGCCAGCACTGTCCGTGCTCCCCCACACAGCCAGCACTCTCAGTGCTCCCACCACATAGCCAGCACTGTCAGTGCTCCCCACAGAGCCAGCACTGTCAGTGCTCCCACCACACACAGCCAGCACTGTCAGTGCTCCCCACAGCCAGCATTGTCAGTGCTCCAACCACACAGCCAGCACTGTCAGTGCTCCCACCACACAGCCAGCACTGTCAGTGCTCCCCAACACAGCCAGCACTGTCAGTGCACCCCCCACACAGCCAGCACTGTCAGTGCACCCCCCACACAGCCAGCACTGTCAGTGCACCCCCCACACAGCCAGCACTGTCAGTGCTCCCCAGATACAGCCAGCACTTTCAATGCTCCACCACACAGCCAGCACTGTCAGTGCTCCCACCACACAGCCAGCACTGTCATCCTCCTCCCACACAGCCAGCACTGTCAGTGCTCCCCACACAGCCAGCACTGTCAGTGCTCCCACCACACAGCCAGAACTGTCAGTGCTCCCCCCACAGCCAGCACTGTCAGTGCTCCCACCACACAGCCAGCACTGCCAGTTCTCCACCCACAGCCAGCGCTGCGAGTGCTCCCCACACAGCCAGCACTGTCAGTGCTCCCCAACACAGCCAGCACTGTCAGTGCTCCAACCACACAGCCAGCACTGTCAGTGCTCCCACCACACAGCCAGCACTGTCAGTGCTCCCCCACACAGCCAGCACTGTCAGTGCTCCCCACACACAGCCAGCACTGTCAGTGCTCCCCAACACAGCCAGCACTGTCAGTGCACCCCCCACACAGCCAGCACTGTCAGTGCTCCCCAGATACAGCCAGCACTTTCAATGCTCCACCACACAGCCAGCACTGTCAGTGCTCCCACCACACAGCCAGCACTGTCAGTGCTCCCCACAGAGCCAGCACTGTCAGTGCTCCCACCACACAGCCAGCACTGTCAGTGATCCCCCCACACAGCCAGCACTGGCAGTGCTCCCCCACACAGCCAGCACTGTCAGTGCTCCACCCACACAGCCAGCACTGTCAGTGCTACCCCACACAGCCAGCACTGTCAGTGCTACCCCACACAGCCAGCACTGTCCGTGCTCTCACCACACAGCCAGCACTGTCAGTGCTTCCCCCACACTGCCAGCACTGTCAGTGCTCCCACACACACAGCCAGCACTGTCAGGGCTCCCCCCTCACAGACAGCACTGTCAGTGCTACCCCACACAGCCAGCACTGTGAGTGCTCTCACCACACAGCCAGCACTGTCAGTGCTTCCCCCACACAGACAGCACTGTCAGTGCTCCCCAACACAGACATCACTGTCAGTGCTCCCCCCACACAGCCAGCACTGTCAGTGCTCCCACCACACAGCCAGCACTGTCAGTGCTCCCACCACACAGCCAGCACTGTCAGTGCTCCCACCACACAGCCAGCACTGCCAATGCTCCCACCACACATCCAGCACTGTCAGTGGTCCCCCACACAGCCAGCACTGTCAGTGCCCCCACCCCACACAGTCAGCACTGTTAGTGCTCCCACCACACAGCCAGCACTGTCAGTGCTCCCCCACACAGCCAGCACTGTCAGTGCTCCCACCACACAGCCAGCACTGTCTGTGCTCCCACCACACAGCCAGCACTGTCAGTGCTCTCCCATACAGCCAGCACTGTCAGTGCTCCCAGCACAGAGCCAGCACTGTCAGTGCTCCCACCACACACAGCCAGCACTGTCAGTGCTCCCCACAGCCAGCACTGTCAGTGCTCCCACCACACAGCCAGCACTGTCAGTGCTCCCACCACACAGCCAGCACTGCCAATGCTCCCACCACACATCCAGCACTGTCAGTGGTCCCCCACACAGCCAGCACTGTCAGTGCCCCCACCCCACACTGTCAGCACTGTTAGTGCTCCCACCACACAGCCAGCACTGTCAGTGCTCCCCCACACAGCCAGCACTGTCAGTGCTCCCACCACACAGCAAGCACTGTCTGTGCTCCCACCACACAGCCAGCACTGTCAGTGCTCCCCATACAGCCAGCACTGTCAGTGCTCCCAGCACAGAGCCAGCACTGTCAGTGCTCCCACCACACACAGCCAGCACTGTCAGTGCTCCCCACAGCCAGCACTGTCAGTGCTCCCACCACACAGCCAGCACTGTCAGTGCTCCAACCACACAGCCAGGACTGTCAGTGCTCCCACCACACAACCAGCACTGTCAGTGCTCCCCAACACAGCCAGCACTGTCAGTTCACCCCCCACACAGCCAGCACTGTCAGTGCTCCCCAGATGCAGCCGGCACTTTCAATGCTCCACCACACAGCCAGCACTGTCATCCTCCTCCAACACAGCCAGCACTGTCAGTGCTCCCCACACAGCCAGCACTGTCAGTGATCCCCCCACACAGCCAGCACTGTCAGTGCTCCCCCACACAGCCAGCACTCTCAGTGCTCCCCCCACACAGCCAGCACTGTCAGTGCTCCCGCACACAGCCAGCACTCTCAGTGCGCCCCCCACACAGCCAGCACTGTCAGTGCTCCCCAAGACAGCCAGCACTGTCAGTGCTCCCCCACACAGCCAGCACTGTCAGTGCTCCCCACACAGCCAGCACTGTCAGTGCTCCCCCACACAGGCAGCACTCTCAGTGCTCCCCCACACAGCCAACACTGTCAGTGATCCCACCGCACAGCCAGCACTGTCAGTGCTCCCCCACACAGCCAGCACTGTCAGTGCTCCCACCACACAGCCAGCACTGTCACAGCTTCCACCACACAGCCAGCACTGTCAGTGCTGCCACCACACAGTCAGCACTGTCACTACTCCCCCACAGAGCAAGCACTGTCAGTGCTCTCACCACACAGCCAGCACTGTCAGTGCTCCCACCACACAGCCAGCACTGCCAGTGCTCCCACCACACATCCAGCACTGTCAGTGGTCCCCCACACAGCCAGCACTGTCAGTGCCCCCACCCCACACAGTCAGCGCTGTCAGTTCTCCCACCACACAGCCAGCACTGTCAGTGCTCCCCCACACAGCCAGGACTGTCAGTGCTCCCACCACACAGCCAACACTGTCTGTGCTCCCACCACACAGCCAGCACTGTCAGTGCTCCCCCACTCAGCCAGCACTGTCAGTGCTACCACCACACAGCCAGCACTGTCTGTGCTCCCCCACACAGCCAGCACTGTCAGTGCTCCATCCACACAGCCAGCACTGTCAGTGCTCCATCCACACAGCCAGCACTGTCAGTGCTCCCACCACACATCCAGCACTGTCAGTGCTCCCACCACACAGCCAGCACTGTCAGTGCTCCCCCATACAGCCAGCACTGTCAGTGCTCCCACCACACATCCAGCACTATCAGTGCTCCCCCCTCACAGCCAGCACTGTCAGTGCTCCCCACACAGCCAGCACTGTCAGTGCTCCACCCACACAGCCAGCACTGTCAGTGCTCCCACCACAAAGCCAGCACTGTCAGTGCTCCCCACAGAGCCAGCACTGTCAGTGCTCCCACCACACCGCCAGCACTGTCAGTGCTCCCCACAGACAGCATTGTCAGTGCTCCCACCACAGAGCGAGCACTGTCAGTGCTCCCACCACACACAGCCAGCACTGTCAGTGCTCCCCACAGACAGCATTGTCAGTGCTCCCACCACACAGCCAGCACTGCCAGTTCTCCACCCACAGCCAGCACTGAGAGTGCGGTCCCACACAGCCAGCACTGTCAGTGCTCCCCCACACAGCCAGCACTGTCAGTGCTCCAACCACACAGCCAGGACTGTCAGTGCTCCCACCACACAACCAGCACTGTCAGTGCTCCCCAACACAGCCAGCACTGTCAGTGCACCCCCCACACAGCCAGCACTGTCAGTGCTCCCCAGATACAGCCGGCACTTTCAATGCTCCACCACACAGCCAGCACTGTCAGTGCTCCCACCACACAGCCAGCACTGTCATCCTCCTCCCACACAGCCAGCACTGTCAGTGCTCCCCACACAGCCAGCACTGTCAGAAATCCCCCCACACAGCCAGCACTGTCAGTGCTCCCCCACACAGCCAGCACTCTCAGTGCTCCCCCACACAGCCAGCAGTGTCAGTGCTCCCCCACACAGCCAGCACTCTCAGTGCGCCCCCCACACAGCCAGCACTGTCAGTGCTCCCCTAGACAGCCAGCACTGTCAGTGCTCCCCCACACAGCCAGCACTGTCAGTGCTCCCCCACACAGGCAGCACTCTCAGTGCTCCCCCCACACAGCCAACACTGTCAGTGATCCCACCGCACAGCCAGCACTGTCAGTGCTCCACACACAGCTAGCACTGTCAGTGCTCCCCCCGCACAATTAGCACTGTCAGTGCTCCCCCCACACAGCCAGCATTGTCAGAGCTCCCACCACACAGCCAGCACTGTCAGTGCTCCCCCACACAGCCAGCACTGTCAGTGCTCCCACCACACAGCCAGCACTGTCAGAGCTCCCACCACACAGCCAGCACTGTCAGTGCTCCCACCACAAAGTCAGCACTGTCACTACTCCCCCACAGAGCAAGCACTGTCAGAGCTCCCACCACACAGCCAGCACTGTCAGTGCTCCCACCACACAACCAGCACTGTCAGTGCTCCCACCACACAGCCAGCACTGTCAGTGCTCCCCCCACACAGCCAGCACTGTCAGTGCTCCCCCCACACAGCCAGCACTGTCAGTGCTACCCCACACAGCCAGCACTGTCAGTGCTACCCCACACAGCCAGCACTGTCCGTGCTCTCACCACACAGCCAGCACTGTCAGTGCTTCCCCCACACTGCCAGCACTGTCAGTGCTCCCACACACACAGCCAGCACTGTCAGTGCTCCCCCCTCACAGACAGCACTGTCAGTGCTACCCCACACAGCCAGCAGTGTGAGTCCTCTCACCACACAGCCAGCACTGTCAGTGCTTCCCCCACACAGACAGCACTGTCAGTGCTCCCCAACACAGACATCACTGTCAGTGCTCCCCCACACAGCCAGCACTGTCAGTGCTCCCACCACACAGCCAGCACTGTCAGTGCTCCCACCACACAGCCAGCACTGTCAGTGCTCCCACCACACAGCCAGCACTGCCAGTGCTCCCACCACACATCCAGCACTGTCAGTGGTCCCCCACACAGCATGCACTGTCAGTGCCCCCACCCCACAAAGCCAGCACTGTCAGTGCTCCCACCACACAGCCAGCACTGTCAGTGCTCCCCCACACAGCCAGCACTGTCAGTGCTCCCACCACACAGCCAGCACTGTCTGTGCTCCCACCACACAGCCAGCACTGTCAGTGCTCCCCCACACAGCCAGCACTGTCAGTGCTACCACCACACAGCCAGCACTGTCAGTGCTCCCACCACACAGCCAGAACTGTCTGTGCTCCCCCACACAGCCAGGACTGTCAGTGCTCCATCCACACAGCCAGCACTGTCAGTGCTCCATCCACACAGCCAGCACTGTCAGTGCTCCCACCACACAGCCAACACTGTCAGTGCTTCCACCACACAGCCAGCACTGTCAGTGCTCCCCCATGCAGCCAGCACTGTCAGTGCTCCCACCACACAGCCAGCACTATCAGTGCTCCCCCCGCACAGCCAGCACTGTCAGTGCTCCACCCACACAGCCAACACTGCCAGTGCTCCCCCACACAGCCAGCCCTGTCAGTGCTCCCCCCACACAACCAGCACTGCCAGTGCTCCACCCTCACAGCCAGCACTGTCCGTGCTCCCCCACACAGCCAGTACTGTCTGTGCTCCCACCACACAGCCAGCACTGTCAGTGCGCCCCACAGAGCCAGCACTGTCAGTGCTCCCACCACACACAGCCAGCACTGTCAGTGCTCCCCACAGACAGCATTGTCAGTGCTCCCACCACACAGCCAGCACTGCCAGTTCTCCACCCACAGCCAGCACTGAGAGTGCGCCCCACACAGCCAGCACTGCCAGTGCTCTCCCACAGAGCTAGCACTGTCAGTGCTCCCCCACACAGCCAGCACTGCCAGTTCTCCCACCACACAACCAGCACTGTCAGTGCTCCCCACACAGCCAGCACTGTCAGTGCTCCCCCACACAGCCAGCACTGTCAGTGCTCCCCCCACACAGCCAACACTCTCAGTGCTCCCACCACACAGCCAGCAGTGTCAGTGCTCCCCCATACAGCCAGCACTGTCAGTGCTCCCCCACACAGCCAGCACTGTCAGTGCTCCCCCACACAGCCAGCACTGTCAGTGCTCCCCCACACAGCCAGCACTGTCAGTGCTCCCACCACACAGCCAGCACTGTCAGTGCTCCCCACACAGACATCACTGGAAATGCTCCCGCCAAACTCTGTCTGTGTCTCTGTCTGTGTCGCTCTGTCTGTCTGTGTCTCTCTATCTGTCTCTCACTCTGTCCCTGTCTCTGTCTCTGCCTGTGTCTCTGTCTCTCTCTGTGTCTCTGTCTGTATCTCTGTCTGTGTCCCTGTCTCTGCCTGTGTCCCTGTCTCTGTCTGCGTCTCTGTCTGTGTCTCTGTCTCTGTCTGTGTCCCTGTCTCTGTCTGTGTCCCTGTCTCTCTCTGTGTCTCTGTCTATGCCTCTGTGTTTGTCTGTGTCTTAGTCTGCCTGTGTCTCTGTCTATGTCTGTGTCTCTGTCTGTATCTCTGTCTGTGTCTCTGTGTCTGTCTGTATCTCACTCTGTGTCTCTGTGTCTGTCTGTGTCTCAGTCTCTGTCTCTGTCTGTTTCTCTGTGTCTGTCTGTGTCTGTGTCTCTGTCTCTGTCTGGGGCACATTCTGCTGCACAGACTGTGTTTAGGTGTGAGGCACCCACCCAGCTGATCGACATTGGGGGAGTCACACACACCCAGCTGATCGGCCATGGTGGAGGCACACACCCAGCTGATCGGCAATGGGGGAAGCACACACCCAGCTGATCGGCAATGGGGGGAAGCACACACCCAGCTGATCGGCAATGCGGGGAAGGACACACCCAGCTGATCGGCAATGGGGGGAAGCACACACCCAGCTGATCGGCAATGGGGGGAAGGACAGACCCAGCTGATCGGCAATGCGGGGAAGCACACATCCAGCTGATCGGCATTGGGGGAGTCACACACACCCCGTTGATCGGCAAATGGGGGGAAGCACACATCCAGCTGATCGGCCATGGGGGAGTCACACCCACCCACCGACAGTCTCTCCTGGTAATGCAGAATGGTAAATCTCTGCCTGTGTCTCTGCCTGTATCTGTCCAATTCTCTGTCTGTGTTTCTGTCTGTGTTTCTGTCTGTTTCTCTGTCTGTGTCTCTGTCTGTGTCTCTGTGTCGGTCTGTATTTCTCTCTGTGTCTCCGTCTCTGTCTGTGTCTCTGTCTGTGTCTGTATCTCTCTGTGTCTGTGTCTCTGTTGAGGCTGTGTCAGTGTCTCTCCCTGTGTCTCTATCTGTGTCTCTATCTGTATCTCTGTCTGTGTTTCTGTCTGTGTCTCTGGCAGTGTCTCTTTCTCTGTCCGTGTCTGTCTCTGTATCTCTGTCTGTGTCTCTGTCTGTGTCACTGCCTCTGTCTGTGTCTCTGTCTCTGTCTGTTTCTGTGTTTGTGTCTCTATCTGCGTCTATGCCTCTGTGTGTCTGTGTGTCTGTGTCTGTATCTCTCTGTGTCAGTGTCCCTGTTGAGGCTGTGTCAGTGTCTCTCCCTGTGTCTCTATCTGTGTCTCTATCTGTATCTCTGTCTGTGTTTCTGTCTGTGTCTCTGGCAGTGTCTCTTTCTCTGTCCTTGTCTGTCTCTGTATCTCTGTCTGTGTCTCTGTCTGTGTCACTGCCTCTGTCTCTGTCTGTGTCTCTGTCTCTGTCTGTTTCTGTGTTTGTGTCTCTACCTGCGTCTATGCCGCTGTCTGTGTCTGTGTCTGTCTCTGTATCTCTGTCTGTGTCTCTGTCTGTGTCACTGCCTCTGTCTCTGTCTGTTTCTGTGTGTTTGTCTCTATCTGTGTCTCTGTCTCTGTCTCTGTCTGTGTCTCTGTCTCTGTCTGTGTCTCTGCCTCTGTCTGTGTATCTGCCTGTGCCCCTGTCTCCGTCTGTGTCAATCTGTACCTCTGTCTGTGTCTCTGTGTCTGTGTCTGTATCTCTGTCTGTGTCTCTGTGTCTGTGTCTGTATCTCTGTCTGTGTCTCTGTGTCTGTGTCTGTATCTCTGTCTGTGTCTCTGTCTGTGTCACTGCCTCTGTCTCTGTCTGTTTCTGTGTGTTTGTCTCTATCTGTGTCTGTCTGAGTCTATGTCTGTTTCTCTGTCTCTGTCTGTTTCTGTGTTTGTGTCTCTATCTGCGTCTATGCCTCTGTCTGTGTCTGTGTGTGTGTCTGTGTCTGTATCTCTCTGTGTCTGTGTCCCTGTTGAGGCTGTGTCAGTGTCTCTCCCTGTGTCTCTATCTGTGTCTCTACCTGAATCTCTGTCTGTGTTTCTGTCTGTGTCTCTGGCAGTGTCTCTTTCTCTGTCCGTGTCTGTCTCTGTATCTCTGTCTGTGTCTCTGTCTGTGTCATTGCCTCTGTCTCTGTATGTGTCTCTGTCTCTGTCTGTTTCTGTGTTTGTGTCTCTATCTGCGTCTATGCCTCTGTCTGTGTCTGTGTCTGTGTCTATCTCTGTATCTCTGTCTGTGTCTCTGTCTGTGTCACTGCCTCTGTCTCTGTCTGTGTCTGTGTCTCTGTCTCTGTCTGTTTCTGTGTTTGTGTCTCTATCTGCGTCTCTGCCTCTGTCTGTGTCTGTGTCTGTGTCTGTCTCTGTATCTCTGTCTGTGTCTCTGTCTGTGTCACTGCCTCTGTCTGTGTCTGTGTCTGTGTCTCTGTCTGTGTCACTGCCTCTGTCTGTGTCTCTATCTGTGTCTCAGTCTGTGTCTCTGTCTGTGTCTGTGTCTCTGCCTCTGTCTGTGTCTCTGTCTCTGTCTGTGTCAATCTGTACCTCTGTCTGTGTCTCTGTGTCTGTCTGTGTCTGTGTCTCTGTCTGTGTCTCTGTCTCTGTCTGTTTCTGTGTGTTTGTCTCTATCTGTGTCTCTGTCTCAGTCTGTGTCTATGTCTCTGTCTGTGTCTCCCTGTACCTCTGTCTGTGCCTCTGTGTCTGTCTGTGTCTCTGTCTGTGTCTCTCTGTATCTCTGTCTGTGTCTCTGTCTGTGTCACTGCCTCTGTCTCTGTCTGTTTCTGTGTGTTTGTCTCTATCTGTGTCTCTGTCTCAGTCTGTGTCTAGGTCTCTGTCAGTGTCTCTGTCTGTGTCCCTGTTTCTGTCTGTGTCTCCCTGTACCTCTGTCTGTGTCTCTGTGTCTGTCAGTGTCTCTGTCTCTGTCTGGGGCACATTCGGCAATGCGGGGAAGGACACACCCAGCTGTTTGGCAATGGGGGGAAGCACACACCCAGCTGATCGGCAATGGGGGGAAGCACACACCCAGCTGTTCGGCAATGGGGGGAAGCACACACCCAGCTGATCGGCAATGGGGGGTAGGACAGACCCAGCTGATCGGCAATGGGGGGAAGCACACACCCAGCTGATCGGCAATGGGGGGAGGCACACACCCAGCTGATCGGCAATGGGGGGTAGGACAGACCCAGCTGATCGGCAATGGGGGGAAGCACACACCCAGCTGATCGGCAATGGGGGGAAGGACAGACCCAGCTGATCGCCAATGCGGGGAAGCACGCACCCAGCTGATCGGCAATGGGGGGTAGGACAGACCCAGCTGATCGGCAATGGGGGGAAGCACACACCCAGCTGATCGGCAATGGGGGGAAGGACAGACCCAGCTGATCGGCAATGCGGGGAAGCACACACCCAGCTGATCGGCAATGCGGGGAAGCACACACCCAGCTGATCGGCAATGCGGGGAAGCACGCACCCAGCTGATCGGCAATGGGGGGTAGGACAGACCCAGCTGATCGGCAATGGGGGGAAGCACACACCCAGCTGATCGGCAATGGGGGGAAGGACAGACCCAGCTGATCAGCAATGCGGGGAAGCACACACCCAGCTGATCGGCAATGCGGGGAAGCACACACCCAGCTGATCGACAATGCGGGGAAGCACACACCCAGCTGATCGGCAATGGGGGGTAGCACACACCCAGCTGATCGGCAATGCGGGGAAGGACACACCCAGCTGATCGGCAATGGGGGGAAGGACATACCCAGCTGATCGGCAATGCGGGGAAGCATACACCCAGCTGATCGGCAATGGGGGAAAGCACACTCCCAGCTGATCGGCAATGCGGGGAAGCACACTCCCAGCTGATTGGCAATGCGGGAAAGCACACTCCCAGCTGGTAGGCAATGGGGGGAAGGACACACCCAGCAGATCGGCAATGGGGGGAGGCACACTCCCAACTGATCGGCAATGGGGGGAAGCACACACCCAGCTGATCGGCAATGGGGGAAGGACAGGACCAGCTGATCGGCAATGCGGGGAAGCACACTCCCAGCTGATTGGCAATGGGGGAGGCACACACCCAGCTGATCGGCAATGGGGGGAAGGACACTCCCAGTTGATCGGCAATGGGGGGGAAAGGACAGACCCAGCTGATCGGCAATGGGGGGGAAGCACCCACCCAGCTGATCGGCAATGCCGGGAAGCACACACCCAGCTGATCGGGAATGGGGGGAAGGACACACCCAGCTGATCGGCAATGCAGGGAAGCACACACCCAGCTGATCGGCAATGCGGGGAAGTACACAGCCAGCTGATCGGCAATGGGGGGAAGCACACTCCCAGCTGATCGGCAATGGGGGGAAGCACACGCCCAGCTGATCGGCAATGGGGGGAAGCACACACCCAGCTGATCGGCAATGGGGGGAAGCACACTCCCAGCTGATCGGCAATGTGGGGAAGCACAAACACAGCTGATCGGCAATGGGGGGAAGCACACACCCAGCTAATCGGCAATGCGGGGATGCACGCACCCAGCTGATCGGCAATGTGGGGAAGCACACACCCAGCGGATCGGCAATGGGGGGAGGCACACACCCAGCTGATCGACAATGTGGGGAAGCACACACCCAGCTGATCGGCAATGGGGGGAAGCACACACCCAGCTGATCGGCAATGGGGGAGGCACACTCCCAGCTGATCGGCAATGCGGGGAAGCACACAGCCAGCTGATCGGCAATGGGGGGAAGGACAGACCTAGCTGATCGGCAATGCGGGGAAGCACAGACCCAGCTGATCGGCAATGGGGGGAAGCACACACCCACCTGATCGGCAATGCGGGGAAGCACACACCCAGCTGATCGACAATGGGGGGAAGCACACACCCAGCTGATCGGCAAAGGGGGGAAGCACACTCCCAGCTGATCGGCATTGGGGGGAAGCACACACCCAGCTGGTAGGCAATGGGGGGAAGGACACACCCAGCAGATCGGCAATGGGGGGAGGACATACCCAGCTGATCGGCAATGGGGGGAGTCACACCCACCCACCGATAGTCCTGGTCATGCAGAATTGTAAGTCATGGTGAGGCTGGCTGGGGAGGGTCAGTTTTACCGGCAGTGCGAGGAGAGATTCCGAGTGGGTGGGGTTTCCTCTCAGGGTTTAATGAATTGAAGAATTGAACTAAAGGGAACTTTCAGCACATTTTTCAACTGCTGCCTGAACTGAGTCTGTGTCACGGCGTAAATCGCAGTGTTTGTGCAGCAACTCAGGAGCTGCAGCATGAAGCCCAATTCCTGAACATAATAATCTAACCATACAGAATGATACCCCAACCGCCACATCCGCCCCCATATAGAATAAACCATTAACGCTGACCATAACAGGATGAAGTTGGCGGAGATAATGAAGAGTAACATGATGGATTTGCTGCGACTCTCCATCTCTGGGTCTCTGGCACTGTGCCCACTGCTGTGAGCCCGGAGTCTCCTGCGGGCCCTGCTGCTCAGGACAATGTGTCTGACGGTGAGAACATTGAGCAGCAGAATCAGGGCGAATGGAACACCCGGGGTTAGAATGTGGTGGAGGAACTCGATTGGTCCCCAGACCGGAGAGTACAGAACACCCACTGTGACATCACAAAACCAGGGGAGGTTCCACAGCGAATACCGACGGGTCAGCATCACCCCCCAGGAAATGTCCTTCAGACAGCTCAGCACAGCCACTGTTCCCAGAACCACAGCCGCCGCTTTCTCTCTGCAATATTTACTTTTCAGCCTCGGGCAACAAATGGCCACAAATCGATCAAAGGTGAAAGTGACGGTGAACCAGACAGAACAGTCAGTGGCTGCAAAAAGCAGGGCGGCGTGGATATTACACACGGGGATGGAGTACAGGAAATAAAACTGTTCCTTAAAAACAATGGGAATGTGTCTGAATATCAGGTCGAGAATCACGACCAGGAGATCCCCCACTGCCATGGCCAACAGGTAACAACTCACACATTTGGACAGCCCACAGTTTCTTCTCTTCAGGACCACAATTGTGATGAGGTTCACTGTGAGGGAGGGAAATACACAATGAAATTATACATCAGCCTGGGAAAGACATCACAAGTATGGTCGGCGTGGTGTGGAGGGAGTCAAATCAATATATACTAATACACACACTCACACATACAGAGACAGTAACACACACAGAGACAGTAACACACTCACACACACACAGACAGTAACACACACTCACACACACAGCCACAGACAGTAACACACACACACAGACAGTAACACACACACACACACACAGACAGTAACACACACACACACAGACACATACATACAGAGACAGTAACACACACACACACACACACTGACACACAAACACACACATACAGAGACAGTAACACACATACACACACACACATACATACAGAGACAGTAACACACTCACACACATACATACAGAGACAGTAACACACACACACACAGACACTGACACACTCACACACACACACAGTAATACACTGACACACACACAGACACTAACACACACACACATACACAGTAATACACTCACACACACAGACAAAAACACACTCACACATACAGACACTGACACACACTCACACACACACATACAGTAATACACTTGCACACACACAGACAGAGACAGTAACACACACCCAGACACTGACACACTCACACACACACACACAGACAGTAACACACACACACGCACACTCACAGAGACAGTAACACACACGCGCACACAGACACTGACACACAAACACACACATACAGAGACAGTAACACACACACACAGTAATACACTCACACACACGCACACAGACACTAACACAAACACAGACACTGACACACACTCACACACACACATACAGTAATACACTTACACACACAGACAGAGACAGTAATACACTCACACACACACAGACACTAACACACACACACACACACACACTGTAATACACACACAGACACTCAGTGGTGTGCGGTGTGCTGGGTGTCTGATGGGGGTGTGGTACATTGTGTACTGTCAGTGGTGTGTGGTCTGCTGGGTGTCTGATGGGGGTGTGGTACATTGTGTACTGTCAGTGGTGTGTGGTGTGCTGGGTGTCTGATGTGGGTGTGGTACATTGTGTACTGTCAGTGGTGTGCAGTGTGCTGGATGTCTGATGGGGGTGTGGTACATTGTGTACTGTCAGTGGTGTGTGGTGTGCTGGGTGTCTTATGGGTGTGTGGTACATTGTGTACTGTCAGTGGTGTGCGGTGAGCTGGGTGTCTGATGGGGGTGAGGTACATTGTGTACTGTCAGTGGTGTGCGGTGTGCTGGGTGTCTGATGGGGGTGTGGTACATTGTGTGCTGTCAGTGGTGTGTGGTGTGCTGGGTGTCTGATGGGGGTGTGGTACATTGTGTGCTGTCAGTGGTGTGCGGTGTGCTGGGTGTCTGATGGGAGTGTGGTACATTGTGTACTGTCAGTGGTGTGCGGTGTGCTGGGTGTCTGATGGGGGTGTGGTACATTGTGTACTGTCAGTGGTGTGTGGTGTGCTGTGTGCCTGATGGGGGTGTGGTACATTGTGTACTGTCAGTGGTGTGCGGTGTGCTGGGTGTCTGATGGGGGTGAGGTACATTGTGTCCTGTCAGTGGTGTGTGGTGTGCTGGGTGTCTGATGGGGCTGTGGTACATTGTGTACTGTGAGTGGTGTGCGGTGTGCTGGGTGTCTGATGGGGGTGTGGTACATTGTGTACTGTCAGTGGTGTGCGGTGTGCTGGGTGTCTGATGGGGGTGTGGTACATTGTGTACTGTCAGTGGTGTGCGGTGTGCTGGGTGTCTGATGGGGCTGTGGTACATTGTGTACTGTCAGTGGTGTGCCGTGTGCTGGGTGTCTGATGGGGGTGTGGTACATTGTGTACTGTCAGTGGTGTGCGGTGTGCTGGGTGTCTGATGGGGGTGAGGTACATTGTGTCCTGTCAGTGGTGTGTGGTGTGCTGGGTGTCTGATGGGGCTGTGGTACATTGTGTACTGTCAGTGGTGTGCGGTGTGCTGGGTGTCTGATGGGGGTGTGGTACATTGTGTACTGTCAGTGGTGTGTGGTGTGCTGGGTGTCTGATGGGGGTGTGGTACATTGTGTACTGTCAGTGGTGTGCGGTGTGCTGGGTGTCTGATGGGGGTGTGGTACATTGTGTACTGTCAGTGGTGTGTGGTGTGCTGGGTGCCTGATGGGGGTGTGGTACATTGTGTACTGTCAGTGGTGTGTGGTGAGCTGGGTGCCTGATGGGGGTGTGGTACATTGTGTACTGTCAGTGGTGTGTGGTGTGCTGGGTGCCTGATGCGGGTGTGGTACATTGTGTACTGTCAGTGGTGTGTGGTGAGCTGGGTGCCTGATGGGGGTGTGGTACATTGTGTACTGTCAGTGGTGTGAGGTGTGCTGGGTGCCTGATGGGGGTGTGGTACATTGTGTACTGTCAGTGGTGTGTGGTGAGCTGGGTGCCTGATGTGGGTGTGGTACATTGTGTACTGTCAGTGGTGTGTGGTGTGCTGGGTGCCTGATGTGGGTGTGGTATAGTGTGTACTGTCAGTGGTGTGCGGTGTGCTGGGTGTCTGATGGGGCTGTGGTATATTGTGTACTGTCAGTGGTGTGCGGTGTGCTGGGTGTCTGATGGGGTTGTGGTACATTGTGTACTCTCAGTGGTGTGCGGTGTGCTGGGTGTCTGATGGGGCTGTGGTACATTGTGTACTGTCTGTGGTGTGCGGTGTGCTGGGTGTCTGATGGGGCTGTGGTACATTGTGTACTGTCAGTGGTGTGCGGTGTGCTGGGTGTCTGATGGGGCTGTGGTACATTGTGTACTGTCTGTGGTGTTCGGTGTGCTGGGTGCCTGATGGGAGTGTGGTACATTGTGTACTGTCAGTGGTGTGTGGAGTGCTGGGTGTCTGATGGGGCTGTGGAACATTGTGTACTGTGAGTGGTGTGCGGTGTGCTGGGTGTCTGATGGGGCTGTGGTACATTGTGTACTGTCAGTGGTGTGTGGTGTGCTGGGTGTCTGATGGGGGTGTGGTACATTGTGTACTGTCAGTGGTGTGCGGCGTGCTGGGTGTCTGATGGGGCTGTGGAACATTGTGTACTGTCAGTGGTGTGCGGTGTGCTGGGTGTCTGATGGGGCTGTGGTACATTGTGTACTGTCAGTGGTGTGCGGTGTGCTGGGTGTCTGATGGGGGTGTGGTACATTGTGTACTGTCAGTGGTGTGCTGGGTGTCTGATGGGACTGTGGTACATTGTGTACTGTCAGTGGTGTGAGGTGTGCTGGGTGTCTGATGGGGGTGTGTTACATTGTGTACTGTCAGTGGTGTGCGGTGTGCTGGGTATCTGATGGGGGTGTGGCACATTGTGTACTGTCAGTGGTGTGTCGTGTGCTGGGTGTCTGATGGGGGTGTGGTACATTGTGTACTGTCAGTGGTGTGCGGTGTGCTGGGTGTCTGATGGGGGTGTGGTACATTGTGTGCTGTCAGTGGTGTGCGGTGTGCTGTGTGCCTGATGGGGCTGTGGTACATTGTGTACTCTCAGTGGTGTGCGGTGTGCTGGGTGTCTGATGGGGCTGTGGTACATTGTGTACTGTCAGTGGTGTGCGGTGTGCTGGGTGTCTGATGGGGGTGTGGTACATTGTGTACTGTCAGTGTTGTGCAGTGTGCTGGGTGTCTGATGTGGGCGTGGTACATTGTGTACTGTCAGTGGTGTGCGGTGTGCTGGGTGCCTGATGGGGGTGTGGTACATTGTGTACTGTCAGTGGTGTGCGGTGTGCTGGGTGTCTGATGGGGCTGTGGTACATTGTGTACTGTCAGTGGTGTGCGGTGGGCTGGGTGTCTGATGGGGCTGTGGTACATTGTGTACTGTCAGTGGTGCGCGGTGTGCTGGGTGTCTGATGGGGCTGTGGCACATTGTGTACTGTCAGTGGTGTGCGGTGTGCTGAGTGTCTGATGGGGGTGTGGTACATTGTGTACTGTCAGTGGTGTGCGGTGTGCTGAGTGTCTGATGGGGGTGTGGTACATTGTGTACTGTCAGTGGTGCGCGGTGTGCTGGGTGTCTGATGGGTCTGTGGCACATTGTGTACTGTCAGTGGTGTGCGGTGTGCTGAGTGTCTGATGGGGGTGTGGTACATTGTGTACTGTCAGTGGTGTGTGGTGTGCTGGGTGTCTGATGTGGTGTGGTACATTGTGTACTAACAGTAGTGTGCGGTGTGCTGCGTGTCTGATGGGGCTGTGGTACATTGTGTACTCTCAGTGGTGTGCGATGTGCTGGGTGCCTGATGGGGGTGTGGTACATTGTGTACTGTCATTGGTGTGCGGTGTGCGGGGTGTCTGATGGGGGTGTGGTACATTGTGTACTGTCAGTGGAGTGCGGTGTGCTGGGTGTCTGATGGGGGTGTGGAACATTGTGTACTGTCAGTGGAGTGCGGTGTGCTGGGTGTCTGATGGGGGTGTGGTACATTGTGTCCTGTCAGTGGTGTGTTGTGTGCTGGGTGTCTGATGGGACTGCGGCACATTGTGTATTGTCAGTGGTGTGCGGTGTGCTGGGTGTCTGATGGGGGTGTGGTACATTGTGTACTGTCAGTGGTGTGTGGTGTGCTGGGTGTCTGATGGGGGTGTGGTACATTGTGTACTGTCAGTGGTGTGCGGTGTGCTGGGTGCCTGATGGGGGTGTGGTGCATTGTGTAAGATCAGTGGTGTGCGGTGTGCTGGGTGTCTGATGGGGTGTGGTACATTGTGTACTGTCAGTGGTGTACGGTGTGCTGGGTGCCTGATGGGGGTGTGGTACATTGTGTGCTGTCAGTGGTGTGTGGTGTGCTGGGTGTCTGATGGGGGTGTGGTACATTGGGTACTGTCAGTGGAGTGCGGTGTGCTGGGTGTCTGATGGGGCTGTGGTACATTGTGTACTGTCAGTGGTGTGCGGTGTGCGGGGTGTCTGATGGGGGTGTGGTACATTGTGTACTGTCAGTGGAGTGCGGTGTGCTGGGTGTCTGATGGGGGTGTGGTACAGTGTGTACTGTCAGTGGTGTGCGGTGTGCTGGGTGTCAGATGGGACGGTGGTACATTGTGTACTGTCAGTGGTGTGCGCTGTGCTGGGTGCCTGATGGGGGTGTGGTACATTGTGTACTGTCAGTGGTGTGTTGTCTGCTGGGTGTCTGATGGGGGTGTGGTACATTGTGTACTGTCAGTGGTGTGTGGTGTGCTGGGTGTCCGATGGGGGTGTGGTACATTGTGTACTGTCAGTGGTGTGCGGTGTGCTGGGTGCCTGATGGGGCTGTGATACATTATGTACTGTCAGTGGTGTGTGGTGTGTTGGTTGTCTGATGCGGGTGCCGTACATTGTGTACTGTCAGTGGTGTGTGGTGTGCTGGGTGTCTGATGGGGGTGAGGTACATTGTGTACTGTCAGTGGTGTGTGGTGTGCTGGGTGTCTGATGGGTGTGGTACATTGTGTACTGTCAATGGTGTGCGGTGTGCTGGGTGTCTGATGGGGGTGTGGTACATTGTGTACTGTCAGTGGTGTGCAGTGTGCTGGGTGTCTGATGGTGGAGTGGTACATTGTGTACTGTCAGTGGTGTGCGGTGTGCTGGGTGTCTGATGGGGGTCTGGTGCATTGTGTACTGTCAGTGGTGTGCGGTGTGCTGGGTGTCTGATGGGGGTGTGGTACATTGTGTACTGTCAGTGGTGTGCGGTGTGCTGGGTGTCTGATGGGGGTGTGGTACATTGTGTACTGTCAGTGGTGTGCAGTGTGCTGGGTGCCTGATGGGGGTGTGGTACATTGTGAACTGTCAGTGGTGTGTGGTGTGCTGGGTCCCTGATGGAGGTGTGGTACATTGTGTACTGTCAGTGGTGTGTGGTGTGCTGGGTGCCTGATTGGTCTGTGGTACTTTGTGTACTGTCAGTGGTGTGCGGTGTGCTGGGTGCCTGATGGGGGTGTGGTACATAGTGTACTTCAGTGGTGAGCGGTGTGCTGGGTGTCTGATGGGGCTGTGGTACATTGTGCACTGTCAGTGGTGTGCGGTGTGCTGGGTGTCTGATGGGGCTGTGGTACATTGTGTACTGTCAGTGGTGTGGGCCTGCTGGGTGCCTGATGGGTCTGTGGTACATTGTGTACTGTCAGTGGTGTGTGGTGTGCTGGGTGTCTGATGGGGCTGTGGTACATTGTGTACTGTCAGTGGTGTGTGGTGTGCTGGGTGTCTGATGGGGGTGTGGTACATTGTGTACTGTCAGTGGTGTGTGGTGTGCTGGGTGTCTGATGGGGCTGTGGTACATTGTGTACTGTCAGTGGTGTGTGGTGTGCTGGGTGTCTGATGGGGCTGTGGTACATTGTGTACTGTCAGTGGTGTGTGGTGTGCTGGGTTCCTGATGAGGGTGTGTTACATTGTGTACTGTCAGTGGTGTGCGGTGTGATGGGTGCCTCATGGGGGTGTGGTACATTGTGTACTGTTAATGGTGTGCGGTGTGCTGGGTGTCTGATGGGGGTGTGGTACATTGTGTACTGTCAGCGGTGTGTGGTGTGCTGGGTGTCTGATGGGGGTGTGGTACATTGTGTACTGTCAGTTGTGTGTGGTGTGCTGGGTGTCTGATGGGGGTGTGGTACATTGTGTACTGTCAGTGGTGTGCGGTGTGCTGGATGTCTGATGGGGGTGTGGTACATTGTGTACTGTCAGTGGTGTGTGGTGTGCTGGGTGCCTGATGTGGGTGTGGTACATTGTGTACTGTCAGTGGTGTGCGGTGAGCTGGGTGCCTGATGGGGGTTTTCGTACACTGTGTACTGTCAGTGGTGTGCGGTGTGCTGGGTGTCTGATGGGGGTGTGGAACATTGTGTACTGTCAGTGGTGTGCGGTGTGCTGGGTGCCTGATGGGGGTGTGGTACATTGTGTACTGTCAGTGGTGTGCGGTGAGCTGGGTGCCTGATGGGGGTGTGGTACATTGTGTACTGTCAGTGGAGTGCGGTGAGCTGGGTGCCTGATGGGGGTGTGGTACATTGTGTACTGTCAGTGGTGTGCGGTGTGCTGGGTGCCTGATGGGGGTGTGGTACATTGTGTACTGTCAGTGGTGTGTGGTGTGCTGGGTGTCTAATGGGGGTGTGGTACATTGTGTACTGTCAGTGGTGTGCGGTGTGCTGGGTGCCTGATGGGGGTGTGATACATTGTGTACTGTCAGTGGTGTGCGGTGTGCTGGGTGTCTAATGGGGGTGTGGTGCATTGTGTACTGTCAGTGGTGTGCGGTGTGCTGGGTGTCTGATGGGGGTGTGGTACATTGTGTACTGTCAGTGGTGTGCGGTGTGCTGGGTGTCTGATGGGGCTGTGGTACATTGTGTACTGTCAGTGGTGTGCGGTGTGCTGGGTGTCCGATGGGGGTGTGGTACATTGTGTACTGTCAGTGGTGTGCGGTGTGCTGGGTGTCTGATGGGGTTGTGGTACATTGTGTACTGTCAGTGGTGTGCGGTGTGCTGGGTGTCTGATGGGGGTGTGGTACATTGTGTACTGTCAGTGTTGTGCGGTGTGCTGGGTGTCTGATGGGGGTGTGGTACATTGTATACTGTCAGTGGTGTGCGGTGTGCTGGGTGTCTGATGGGGGTGTGGTACATTGTGTACTGTCAGTGGTGTGCGGTGAGCTGGGTGCCTGATGGGGGTGTGGTACATTGTGTACTGTCAGTGGTGTGCGGTGAGCTGGGTGTCTGATGGGGCTGTGGTACATTGTGTACTGTCAGTTGTGTGCGGTGTGCTGGGTGTCTGATGGGTGTGTGGTACATTGTGTACTGTCAGTGGTGTGCGGTGTGCTGTGTGTCTGATGGGGCTGTGGAACATTGTGTACTGTCAGTGGTGTGCTGGGTGTCTGATGGGGGTGTGGTACATTGTGTACTGTCAGTGGTGTGCGGTGTGCTGGGTGTCTGATGGGGTTGTGGTACATTGTGTACTGTCAGTAGTGTGTGGTGTGCTGGGTGTCTGATGGGGTTGTGGTACATTGTGTACTGTCAGTGGTGTGTGGTGTGCTGGGTGCCTGATGGGGGTGTGGTACATTGTGTACTGTCAGTAGTGTGTGGTGTGCTGAGTGCCTGATGGGGTGTGGTACATTGTGTACTGTCAGTGGTGTGCCGTGTGCTGGGTGTCTGATGGGGGTGTGGTACATTGTGTACTGTCAGTGGTGTGTGGTGTGCTGGGTGTCTGATGGGGGTGTGGTACATTGTGTACTGTCAGTGGTGTGCGGCGTGGTGGGTGTCTGATGGGGCTGTGGAACATTGTGTACTGTCAGTGGTGTGCGGTGTGCTGGGTGTCTGATGGGGCTGTGGTACATTGTGTACTGTCAGTGGTGTGCGGTGTGCTGGGTGTCTGATGGGGGTGTGGTACATTGTGTACTGTCAGTGGTGTGCTGGGTGTCTGATGGGACTGTGGTACATTGTGTACTGTCAGTGGTGTGAGGTGTGCTGGGTGTCTGATGGGGGTGTGTTACATTGTGTACTGTCAGTGGTGTGCGGTGTGCTGGGTATCTGATGGGGGTGTGGCACATTGTGTACTGTCAGTGGTGTGTCGTGTGCTGGGTGTCTGATGGGGGTGTGGTACATTGTGTACTGTCAGTGGTGTGCGGTGTGCTGGGTGTCTGATGGGGGTGTGGTACATTGTGTGCTGTCAGTGGTGTGCGGTGTGCTGTGTGCCTGATGGGGCTGTGGTACATTGTGTACTCTCAGTGGTGTGCGGTGTGCTGGGTGTCTGATGGGGCTGTGGTACATTGTGTACTGTCAGTGGTGTGCGGTGTGCTGGGTGTCTGATGGGGGTGTGGTACATTGTGTACTGTCAGTGTTGTGCAGTGTGCTGGGTGTCTGATGTGGGCGTGGTACATTGTGTACTGTCAGTGGTGTGCGGTGTGCTGGGTGCCTGATGGGGGTGTGGTACATTGTGTACTGTCAGTGGTGTGCGGTGTGCTGGGTGTCTGATGGGGCTGTGGTACATTGTGTACTGTCAGTGGTGTGCGGTGGGCTGGGTGTCTGATGGGGCTGTGGTACATTGTGTACTGTCAGTGGTGCGCGGTGTGCTGGGTGTCTGATGGGGCTGTGGCACATTGTGTACTGTCAGTGGTGTGCGGTGTGCTGAGTGTCTGATGGGGGTGTGGTACATTGTGTACTGTCAGTGGTGTGCGGTGTGCTGAGTGTCTGATGGGGGTGTGGTACATTGTGTACTGTCAGTGGTGCGCGGTGTGCTGGGTGTCTGATGGGTCTGTGGCACATTGTGTACTGTCAGTGGTGTGCGGTGTGCTGAGTGTCTGATGGGGGTGTGGTACATTGTGTACTGTCAGTGGTGTGTGGTGTGCTGGGTGTCTGATGTGGTGTGGTACATTGTGTACTAACAGTAGTGTGCGGTGTGCTGCGTGTCTGATGGGGCTGTGGTACATTGTGTACTCTCAGTGGTGTGCGATGTGCTGGGTGCCTGATGGGGGTGTGGTACATTGTGTACTGTCATTGGTGTGCGGTGTGCGGGGTGTCTGATGGGGGTGTGGTACATTGTGTACTGTCAGTGGAGTGCGGTGTGCTGGGTGTCTGATGGGGGTGTGGAACATTGTGTACTGTCAGTGGAGTGCGGTGTGCTGGGTGTCTGATGGGGGTGTGGTACATTGTGTCCTGTCAGTGGTGTGTTGTGTGCTGGGTGTCTGATGGGACTGTGGTACATTGTGTATTGTCAGTGGTGTGCGGTGTGCTGGGTGTCTGATGGGGGTGTGGTACATTGTGTACTGTCAGTGGTGTGTGGTGTGCTGGGTGTCTGATGGGGGTGTGGTACATTGTGTACTGTCAGTGGTGTGCGGTGTGCTGGGTGCCTGATGGGGGTGTGGTGCATTGTGTAAGATCAGTGGTGTGCGGTGTGCTGGGTGTCTGATGGGGTGTGGTACATTGTGTACTGTCAGTGGTGTACGGTGTGCTGGGTGCCTGATGGGGGTGTGGTACATTGTGTGCTGTCAGTGGTGTGTGGTGTGCTGGGTGTCTGATGGGGGTGTGGTACATTGGGTACTGTCAGTGGAGTGCGGTGTGCTGGGTGTCTGATGGGGCTGTGGTACATTGTGTACTGTCAGTGGTGTGCGGTGTGCGGGGTGTCTGATGGGGGTGTGGTACATTGTGTACTGTCAGTGGAGTGCGGTGTGCTGGGTGTCTGATGGGGGTGTGGTACAGTGTGTACTGTCAGTGGTGTGCGGTGTGCTGGGTGTCAGATGGGACGGTGGTACATTGTGTACTGTCAGTGGTGTGCGCTGTGCTGGGTGCCTGATGGGGGTGTGGTACATTGTGTACTGTCAGTGGTGTGTTGTCTGCTGGGTGTCTGATGGGGGTGTGGTACATTGTGTACTGTCAGTGGTGTGTGGTGTGCTGGGTGTCCGATGGGGGTGTGGTACATTGTGTACTGTCAGTGGTGTGCGGTGTGCTGGGTGCCTGATGGGGCTGTGATACATTATGTACTGTCAGTGGTGTGTGGTGTGTTGGTTGTCTGATGCGGGTGCCGTACATTGTGTACTGTCAGTGGTGTGTGGTGTGCTGGGTGTCTGATGGGGGTGAGGTACATTGTGTACTGTCAGTGGTGTGTGGTGTGCTGGGTGTCTGATGGGTGTGGTACATTGTGTACTGTCAATGGTGTGCGGTGTGCTGGGTGTCTGATGGGGGTGTGGTACATTGTGTACTGTCAGTGGTGTGCAGTGTGCTGGGTGTCTGATGGTGGAGTGGTACATTGTGTACTGTCAGTGGTGTGCGGTGTGCTGGGTGTCTGATGGGGGTCTGGTGCATTGTGTACTGTCAGTGGTGTGCGGTGTGCTGGGTGTCTGATGGGGGTGTGGTACATTGTGTACTGTCAGTGGTGTGCGGTGTGCTGGGTGTCTGATGGGGGTGTGGTACATTGTGTACTGTCAGTGGTGTGCAGTGTGCTGGGTGCCTGATGGGGGTGTGGTACATTGTGAACTGTCAGTGGTGTGTGGTGTGCTGGGTCCCTGATGGAGGTGTGGTACATTGTGTACTGTCAGTGGTGTGTGGTGTGCTGGGTGCCTGATTGGTCTGTGGTACTTTGTGTACTGTCAGTGGTGTGCGGTGTGCTGGGTGCCTGATGGGGGTGTGGTACATAGTGTACTTCAGTGGTGAGCGGTGTGCTGGGTGTCTGATGGGGCTGTGGTACATTGTGCACTGTCAGTGGTGTGCGGTGTGCTGGGTGTCTGATGGGGCTGTGGTACATTGTGTACTGTCAGTGGTGTGGGCCTGCTGGGTGCCTGATGGGTCTGTGGTACATTGTGTACTGTCAGTGGTGTGTGGTGTGCTGGGTGTCTGATGGGGCTGTGGTACATTGTGTACTGTCAGTGGTGTGTGGTGTGCTGGGTGTCTGATGGGGGTGTGGTACATTGTGTACTGTCAGTGGTGTGTGGTGTGCTGGGTGTCTGATGGGGCTGTGGTACATTGTGTACTGTCAGTGGTGTGTGGTGTGCTGGGTGTCTGATGGGGCTGTGGTACATTGTGTACTGTCAGTGGTGTGTGGTGTGCTGGGTTCCTGATGAGGGTGTGTTACATTGTGTACTGTCAGTGGTGTGCGGTGTGATGGGTGCCTCATGGGGGTGTGGTACATTGTGTACTGTTAATGGTGTGCGGTGTGCTGGGTGTCTGATGGGGGTGTGGTACATTGTGTACTGTCAGCGGTGTGTGGTGTGCTGGGTGTCTGATGGGGGTGTGGTACATTGTGTACTGTCAGTTGTGTGTGGTGTGCTGGGTGTCTGATGGGGGTGTGGTACATTGTGTACTGTCAGTGGTGTGCGGTGTGCTGGATGTCTGATGGGGGTGTGGTACATTGCGTACTGTCAGTGGTGTGTGGTGTGCTGGGTGCCTGATGTGGGTGTGGTACATTGTGTACTGTCAGTGGTGTGCGGTGAGCTGGGTGCCTGATGGGGGTTTTCGTACACTGTGTACTGTCAGTGGTGTGCGGTGTGCTGGGTGTCTGATGGGGGTGTGGAACATTGTGTACTGTCAGTGGTGTGCGGTGTGCTGGGTGCCTGATGGGGGTGTGGTACATTGTGTACTGTCAGTGGTGTGCGGTGAGCTGGGTGCCTGATGGGGGTGTGGTACATTGTGTACTGTCAGTGGAGTGCGGTGAGCTGGGTGCCTGATGGGGGTGTGGTACATTGTGTACTGTCAGTGGTGTGCGGTGTGCTGGGTGCCTGATGGGGGTGTGGTACATTGTGTACTGTCAGTGGTGTGTGGTGTGCTGGGTGTCTAATGGGGGTGTGGTACATTGTGTACTGTCAGTGGTGTGCGGTGTGCTGGGTGCCTGATGGGGGTGTGATACATTGTGTACTGTCAGTGGTGTGCGGTGTGCTGGGTGTCTAATGGGGGTGTGGTGCATTGTGTACTGTCAGTGGTGTGCGGTGTGCTGGGTGTCTGATGGGGGTGTGGTACATTGTGTACTGTCAGTGGTGTGCGGTGTGCTGGGTGTCTGATGGGGCTGTGGTACATTGTGTACTGTCAGTGGTGTGCGGTGTGCTGGGTGTCCGATGGGGGTGTGGTACATTGTGTACTGTCAGTGGCGTGCGGTGTGCTGGGTGTCTGATGGGGTTGTGGTACATTGTGTACTGTCAGTGGTGTGCGGTGTGCTGGGTGTCTGATGGGGGTGTGGTACATTGTGTACTGTCAGTGTTGTGCGGTGTGCTGGGTGTCTGATGGGGGTGTGGTACATTGTATACTGTCAGTGGTGTGCGGTGTGCTGGGTGTCTGATGGGGGTGTGGTACATTGTGTACTGTCAGTGGTGTGCGGTGAGCTGGGTGCCTGATGGGGGTGTGGTACATTGTGTACTGTCAGTGGTGTGCGGTGAGCTGGGTGTCTGATGGGGCTGTGGTACATTGTGTACTGTCAGTTGTGTGCGGTGTGCTGGGTGTCTGATGGGTGTGTGGTACATTGTGTACTGTCAGTGGTGTGCGGTGTGCTGTGTGTCTGATGGGGCTGTGGAACATTGTGTACTGTCAGTGGTGTGCTGGGTGTCTGATGGGGGTGTGGTACATTGTGTACTGTCAGTGGTGTGCGGTGTGCTGGGTGTCTGATGGGGTTGTGGTACATTGTGTACTGTCAGTAGTGTGTGGTGTGCTGGGTGTCTGATGGGGTTGTGGTACATTGTGTACTGTCAGTGGTGTGTGGTGTGCTGGGTGCCTGATGGGGGTGTGGTACATTGTGTACTGTCAGTAGTGTGTGGTGTGCTGAGTGCCTGATGGGGTGTGGTACATTGTGTACTGTCAGTGGTGTGCCGTGTGCTGGGTGTCTGATGGGGGTGTGGTACATTGTGTACTGTCAGTGGTGTGTGGTGTGCTGGGTGCCTGATGGGGGTGTGGCACATTGTGTACTGTCAGTGGTGTGCGGTGTGCTGGGTGCCTGATGGGGGTGTGGTACATTGTGTACTGTCAGTGGTGTGCGGTGTGCTGGGTGTCTGCTGGGGGTGTGGGACATTGTGTACTGTCAGTGGTGTGCGGTGTGCTGGGTGTCTGATGGGGGTGTGGTACATTGTGTACTGTCAGTGGTGTGCGGTGTGTGGGGTGTCTGATGGGGCTGTGGTACATTGTGTACTGTCAGTGGTGTGCGGTGTGCTGGGTGCCTGATGGGGGTGTGGTACATTGTGTACTGTCAGTGGTGTGCGGTGTGCGGGGTGTCTGATGGGGCTGTGATACATTTTTTACTGTCAGTGGTGTGTGGTGTGCTGGGTGTCTGATGGGGATGTGGTACATTGTGTACTGTCAGTGGTGTGTGGTGTGCTGGGTGCCTGATGGGGGTGCGGTACATTGTGTAATGTCAGTGGTGTGCCGTGTGCTGAGTGTCTGATGTGGGTGTGGTACATTGTGTACTGTCAGTGGTGTGCGGTGTGCTGGGTGCCTGATGGGGCTGTGGTACATTGTGTACTGTCAGTGGTGTGTGGTGTGCTGGGTGTCTGATGGGGATGTGGTACATTGTGTACTGGCAGTGGTGTGTGGTGTGCTGGGTGCCTGATGGGGGTGCGGTACATTGTGTACTGTCAGTGGTGTACCGTGTGCTGAGTGTCTGATGGGGGTGTGGTTCAATGTGTACTGTCAGTGGTGTGTGGTGTACTGGGTGTCTGATGGGGGTGTGGTACATTGTGTACTGTCAGTGGTGTGTGGTGTGCTGGGTGCCTGATGGGTCTGTGGTACATTGTGTACTGTCAGTGGTGTGCGGTGTGTTGTGTGTCTGATGGGGGTGTGGTACATTGTGTACTGTCAGTGGTGTGCGGTGTGCTGGGTGCCTGATGGTGCTGTGGTACATTGTGCACTGTCAGTGGTGTGCGGTGTGCTGGGTGTCTGATGGGGGGTGTGGTACATTGTGTGCTGTCAGTGGTGTGTGGTGTGCAGTGTGTCTGATGGGGGTGTGGTACATTGTGTACTGTCAGTGGTGTGTGGTGTGCTGGGTGTCTGATGGGGTTGTGGTACATTGTGTACTGTCAGTGGTGTGCAGCGTGCTGGGTGCCTGATGGGGGTGTGGTACATTGTGTACTGTCAGTGGTGTGCGGTGTGCGGGGTGTCTGATGGGGGTGTGGTACATTGTGTACTGTCAGTGGTGTGCGGCGTGCTGGGTGCCTGATGGGGGTGTGGTACATTGTGTACTGTCAGTGGTGTGTGGTGTGCTGGGTGTCTGATGGGGCTGTGGTACATTGTGTACTGTCAGTGGTGTGTGGTGTGCTGGGTGTCTGATGGGGCTGTGGTACATTATGTACTGTCAGTGGTGTGTGGTGTGCTGGGTGTCTAATGGGGCTGTGGTACATTGTGTACTGTCAGTGGTGTGCGGTGTGCTGGGTGCCTGTTGGGGGTGTGGTACATTGTGTACTGTCAGTGGTGTGTGGTGTGCTGGGTGTCTGATGGGGATGTGGTACATTGTGTACTGTCAGTGGTGTGTGGTGTGCTGGGTGTCTGATGAGGGTGTGGTACATTGTGTACTGTCAGTGGTGTGCGGTGTGCTGGGTGTCTGATGGGGCTGTGGTACATTGTGTACTGTCAGTGGTGTGCGGTGTGCTGGGTGCCTGTTGGGGGTGTGGTACATTGTGTACTGTCAGTGGTGTGTGGTGTGCTGGGTGTCTGATGAGGGTGTGGTACATTGTGTACTGTCAGTTGTGTGATGTGTGCTGGGTGTCTGATGGGACTGTGGTACATTGTGTGCTGTCAGTGGTGTGCGGTGTGCTGTGTGCCTGATGGGGGTGTGGTACATTGTGTACTGTCAGTGGTGTGCAGTGTGCTGGGTGTCTGATGGGGGTGTGGTACATTGTGTACTGTCAGTGGTGTGAGGTGTGCTGGGTGTCTGATGGGACTGTGGTACATTGTGTGCTGTCAATGGTGTGCGGTGTGCTGTGTGTCTGATGGGGGTGTGGTACAGTGTGTACTGTCAGTGGTGTGTGGTGTGCAGGGTGCCTGATGGCGGTCTGGTACATTGTGTACTGTCAGTGGTGTGCCGTGTGCTGGGTGTCTGGTGGGGGTGTGGTACATTGTGTACTGTCAGTGGTGTGTGGTGTGCTGGGTGTCTGATGGGGGTGTGGTACAATGTGTACTGTCAGTGGTGTGCGGTGTGCTGGGTGCCTGATGGGGGTGTGGTACATTGTGTACTGTCAGTGGTGTGCGGTGTGCTGGGTGTCTGATGGGGCTGACGTATATTGTGTAATGTCAGTGGTGTGCGGTGAGCTGGATGCGTGATGGGGTTGTGGTACATTGTGTACTGTCAGTGGTGTGTGGTGTGCTGGGTGTCTGATGGGGGTGTGGTACATTGTGTACTGTCAGTGGTGTGTGGTGTGCTGGGTGCCTGATGGGGGGTGGTACATTGTTTACTGTCAGTGGTGTGCGGTGTGCTGGGTGTCTGATGGGGGTGTGGTACATTGTGTACTGTCAGTGGTGTGCGGTGTGCTGGGTGTCTGATGGGGTGTGGTACATTGTGTACTGTCAGTGGTGTGCTGGGTAACTGATGGGTGTGAGGTACATTGTGTACTGTCAGTGGTGTGTGGTGTGCTGCGTGTCTGATGGGACTGTGTACATTGTGTACTGTCAGTGGTGTGCGGTGTGCTGCGTGTCTGATGGGGGTGCGGTACATTGTGTACTGTCAGTGGTGTGCGGTGTGCTGGGTGCCTGATGGGGCTGTGGTACCTTGTGTACTGTCAGTGGTGTGCGGTGTGCTGGGTGTCTGATGGGGGTGTGGTGCATTGTGTACTGTCAGTGGTGTGTGGTGTGCTGGGTGCCTGATGGGGGTGTGGTACATTGTGTACAGTCAGTGGTGTGTGGTGTGCTGGGTGTCTGATGGGGGTGTGGTACATTGTGTACTGTCAGTGGTGTGTGGTCTGCTTGGTATCTGATGGGGGTGTGGTACATTGTGTACTGTCAGTGGTGTGCGGTGTGCTGGGTAACTGATGGGTGTGAAGTACATTGTTAACTGTCAGTGGTGTGTGGTGTGCTGGGTACCTGATGGGGGTGTGGTACATTGTGTACTGTCAGTGGTGTGCGGTGTGCTGGGTGTCTGATGGGACTGTGGTACATTGTGTGCTGTCAGTGGTGTGCGGTGTGCTGTGTGTCTGATGGGGGAGTGGTACATTGTGTACTGTCAGTGGTGTGTGGAGTGCTGGGTGTCTGAAGGAGGTGTGGTACATTGTGTACTGTCAGTGGTGTGTGGTGTGCTGGGTGCCTGATGGGGGTGTGGTACATTGTGTACTGTCAGTGGTGTGTGGTCTGCTGGGTATCTAATGGGGGTGTGGTACATTGTGTACTGTCAGTGGTGTGCGGTGTGCTGGGTAACTGATGGGTGTGAGGTACATTGTGTACTGTCAGTGGTGTGTGGTGTGCTGGGTGCCTGATGGGGGTGTGGTACATTGTGTACTGTCAGTGGTGTGCGGTGTGCTGGGTGTCTGATGGGGGTGTGGTACATTGGGTACTGTCAGTGGTGTGCGGTGTGCTGGGTGTCTGATGGGGTGTGGTACATTGTGTACTGTCAGTGGTGTGCGGTGTGCTGGGTGCCTGGTGGGGGTTTGGTACATTGTGTACTGTCAGTGGTGTGTGGTCTGCTGAGTATCTGATGGGGGTGTGGTACATTGTGTACTGTCAGTGGTGTGTGGTGTGCTGCGTGTCTGATGGGACTGTGGTACATTGTGTACTGTCAGTGGTGTGCGGTGTGCTGGGTGTCTGATGGGGCTGTGGTACATTGTGTACTGTCAGTGCTGTGCGGTGTGCTGGGTGCCTGTTGGGGGTGTGGTACATTGTGTACTGTCAGTGGTATGTGGTGTGCTGAGTGCGTGATGGGGGTGTGGTACATTGTGTACTGTCAGTGGTGTGCAGTGTGCTGGGAGTCTGATGGGGGTGTTGTACATTGTGTACTGTCAGTGGTGTGCGGTGTGCTGGGTGCCTGATGGGGGTGTGGTACATTGTGTACTGTCAGTGGTGTGCAGTGTGCTGGGAGTCTGATGGGGCTGTGGTACATTGTGTACTGTCAGTGGTGTGCGGTGTGCTGGGTGCCTGATGGGGGTGTGGTACATTGTGTACTGTCAGTGGTGTGCAGTGTGCTGGGTGTCTGATGGGGCTGAGGTACATTGTGTACTGTCAGTGGTGTGTGGTGTGCTGGGTGCCTGATGGGGGTGTGATACATTGTGTACTGTCAGTGGTGTGCGGTGTGCTGGGTGTCTGATGGGACTGTGGTACATTGTGTACTGTCAGTGGGGTGTGGTGTTCTGTGTGTCTGATGGGGGTGTGGTACATTGTGTACTGTCAGTGGTGTGCGGTGTGCTGGGTGTCTGATGGGGCTGTGGTACATTGTGTACTGTCAGTGGTGTGTGGTGTGCTGGGTGCCTGATGGGGGTGTGGTACATTGTGTACTGTCAGTGGTGTGCGGTGTGCTGGGTGTCTGATGGGGGTGTGGTACATTGTGTACTGTCAGTGGTGTGCGGTGTGCTGGGTGTCTGATGGGACTGTGGTACATTGTGTACTGTCAGTGGTGTGTGGTGTGCTGGGTGCCTGATGGGGGTGTGGTACATTGTGTACTGTCAGTGGTGTGTGGTGTGCTGGGTGCCTGATGGGGGTGTGGTACATTGTGTACTGTCAGTGGTGTGCGGTGTGCTGGGTGTCTGATGGGGGTGTGGTACATTGTGTACTGTCAGTGGTGTGTGGTGTGCTGGGTGTCTGATGGGTGTGTGGTACATTGTGTACTGTCAGTGGTGTGCGGTGTGCTGGGTGCCTGATGGGGGTGTGGTACATTGTGTACTGTCAGTGGTGTGTGGTGTGCTAGGTGCCTGATGGGGATGTGGTACATTGTGCACTGTCAGTGGTGTGTGGTGTGCTGGGTGTCTGATGGGGGTGTCGTACATTGTGTACTGTCAGTGGTGTGTGGTGTGCTGGGTGTCTGATGGGGGTGTGGTACATTGTGTACTGTCAGTGGTGTGCGGTGTGCTGGGTGTCTGATGGGGGTGTGGTACATTGTGTACTGTCAGTGGTGTGCGGTTTGCTGGGTGTCTGATGAGGGTGTAGCACATTGTGTACTGTCAGTGGTGTGTGTTGTGCTGAGTGCGTGATGGGGGTGAGGTACATTGTGTACTGTCAGTGGTGTGCGGTGTGCTGGGTGTCTGATGGGGGTGTGGTACATTGTGTACTGTCAGTGGTGTGTGGTGTGCTGTGTGCCTGATGGGGGTGTGGTACATTGTGTACTGTCAGTGGTGTGCGGTGTGCTGGGTGTCTGATGGGACTGTGGTACATTGTGTACTGTCAGTGGTGTGCGGTGTGCTGGGTGTCTGCTGGGGGTGTGGGACATTGTGTACTGTCAGTGGTGTGTGGTGTGCTGGGTGTCTGATGGGGGTGTGGTACATTGTGTACTGTCAGTGGTGTGTGGTGTTCTGTGTGTCTGATGGGGGTGTGGTACATTGTGTACTGTCAGTGGTGTGCGGTGTGCTGGGTGTCTGATGGGGCTGTGGTACATTGTGTACTGTGAGTGGTGTGTGGTGTGCTGTGTGCCTGATGGGCGTGTGGTACATTGTGTACTGTCAGTGGTGTTCGGTGTGCTGGGTGCCTGATGGGACTGTGGTATATTGTGTACTGTCAGTGGTGTGCGGTGTGCTGGGTGTCTGATGGGGCTGTGGTACATTATGTACTGTCAGTGGTGTGTGGTGTGCTGGGTGCCTGATGGGGGTGTGGCACATTGTGTACTGTCAGTGGTGTTCGGTGTGCTGGGTGCCTGATGGGGGTGTGGTACATTGTGTACTGTCAGTGGTGTGCGGTGTGCTGGGTGCCTGATGGGGGTGTGGTACATTGTGTACTGTCAGTGGTGTGCGGTGTGCTGGGTGTCTGATGGGGCTGTGGTACATTGTGTACTGTCAGTGGTGTGCGGTGTGCTGGGTGTCTGATGGGGGTGTGGTACATTGTGTACTGTCAGTGGTGTGCGGTGTGCGGGGTGTCTGATGGGGCTGTGATACATTTTTTACTGTCAGTGGTGTGTGGTGTGCTGGGTGTCTGATGGGGATGTGGTACATTGTGTACTGTCAGTGGTGTGTGGTGTGCTGGGTGCCTGATGGGGGTGCGGTACATTGTGTAATGTCAGTGGTGTGCCGTGTGCTGAGTGTCTGATGTGGGTGTGGTACATTGTGTACTGTCAGTGGTGTGCGGTGTGCTGGGTGCCTGATGGGGCTGTGGTACATTGTGTACTGTCAGTGGTGTGTGGTGTGCTGGGTGTCTGATGGGGATGTGGTACATTGTGTACTGGCAGTGGTGTGTGGTGTGCTGGGTGCCTGATGGGGGTGCGGTACATTGTGTACTGTCAGTGGTGTACCGTGTGCTGAGTGTCTGATGGGGGTGTGGTTCAATGTGTACTGTCAGTGGTGTGTGGTGTGCTGGGTGACTGATGGGGATGTGGTACATTGTGTACTGTCAGTGGTGTGTGGTGTGCTGGGTGCCTGATGGGGGTGTGGTACATTGTGTACTGTCAGTAGTGTGTGGTGTACTGGGTGTCTGATGGGGGTGTGGTACATTGTGTACTGTCAGTGGTGTGTGGTGTGCTGGGTGCCTGATGGGTCTGTGGTACATTGTGTACTGTCAGTGGTGTGCGGTGCGCTGTGTGTCTGATGGGGGTGTGGTACATTGTGTACTGTCAGTGGTGTGCGGTGTGCTGGGTGCCTGATGGTGCTGTGGTACATTGTGCACTGTCAGTGGTGTGCGGTGTGCTGGGTGTCTGATGGGGGGGTGTGGTACATTGTGTGCTGTCAGTGGTGTGTGGTGTGCAGTGTGTCTGATGGGGGTGTGGTACATTGTGTACTGTCAGTGGTGTGTGGTGTGCTGGGTGTCTGATGGGGTTGTGGTACATTGTGTACTGTCAGTGGTGTGCAGCGTGCTGGGTGCCTGATGGGGGTGTGGTACATTGTGTACTATCAGTGGTGTGCGGTGTGCGGGGTGTCTGATGGGGGTGTGGTACATTGTGTACTGTCAGTGGTGTGCGGCGTGCTGGGTGCCTGATGGGGGTGTGGTACATTGTGTACTGTCAGTGGTGTGTGGTGTGCTGGGTGTCTGATGGGGCTGTGGTACATTGTGTACTGTCAGTGGTGTGTGGTGTGCTGGGTGTCTGATGGGGCTGTGGTACATTATGTACTGTCAGTGGTGTGTGGTGTGCTGGGTGTCTAATGGGGCTGTGGTACATTGTGTACTGTCAGTGGTGTGCAGTGTGCTGGGTGCCTGTTGGGGGTGTGGTACATTGTGTACTGTCAGTGGTGTGTGGTGTGCTGGGTGTCTGATGGGGATGTGGTACATTGTGTACTGTCAGTGGTGTGTGGTGTGCTGGGTGTCTGATGAGGGTGTGGTACATTGTGTACTGTCAGTGGTGTGCGGTGTGCTGGGTGTCTGATGGGGCTGTGGTACATTGTGTACTGTCAGTGGTGTGCGGTGTGCTGGGTGCCTGTTGGGGGTGTGGTACATTGTGTACTGTCAGTGGTGTGTGGTGTGCTGGGTGTCTGATGAGGGTGTGGTACATTGTGTACTGTCAGTTGTGTGATGTGTGCTGGGTGTCTGATGGGACTGTGGTACATTGTGTGCTGTCAGTGGTGTGCGGTGTGCTGTGTCCCTGATGGGGGTGTGGTACATTGTGTACTGTCAGTGGTGTGCAGTGTGCTGGGTGCCTGATGGGGGTGTGGTACATTGTGTACTGTCAGTGGTGTGAGGTGTGCTGGGTGTCTGATGGGACTGTGGTACATTGTGTGCTGTCAGTGGTGTGCGGTGTGCTGTGTGTCTGATGGGGGTGTGGTACAGTGTGTACTGTCAGTGGTGTGTGGTGTGCAGGGTGCCTGATGGCGGTCTGGTACATTGTGTACTGTCAGTGGTGTGCGGTGTGCTGGGTGTCTGGTGGGGGTGTGGTACATTGTGTACTGTCAGTGGTGTGTGGTGTGCTGGGTGTCTGATGGGGTTGTGGTACATTGTGTACTGTCAGTGGTGTGCGGTGTGCTGGGTGCCTGATGGGGGTGTGGTACATTGTGTACTGTCAGTGGTGTGCGGTGTGCTGGGTGTCTGATGGGGCTGACGTATATTGTGTAATGTCAGTGGTGTGCGGTGAGCTGGATGCGTGATGGGGGTGTGGTACATTGTGTACTGTCAGTGGTGTGTGGTGTGCTGGGTGTCTGATGGGGGTGTGGTACATTGTGTACTGTCAGTGGTGTGTGGTGTGCTGGGTGCCTGATGGGGGTGTGGTACATTGTTTACTGTCAGTGGTGTGCGGTGTGCTGGGTGTCTGATGGGGGTGTGGTACATTGTGTACTGTCAGTGGTGTGCGGTGTGCTGGGTGTCTGATGGGGTGTGGTACATTGTGTACTGTCAGTGGTGTGCTGGGTAACTGATGGGTGTGAGGTACATTGTGTACTGTCAGTGGTGTGTGGTGTGCTGCGTGTCTGATGGGACTGTGTACATTGTGTACTGTCAGTGGTGTGTGGTGTGCTGCGTGTCTGATGGGGGTGCGGTACATTGTGTACTGTCAGTGGTGTGCGGTGTGCTGGGTGCCTGATGGGGCTGTGGTACCTTGTGTACTGTCAGTGGTGTGCGGTGTGCTGGGTGTCTGATGGGGGTGTGGTGCATTGTGTACTGTCAGTGGTGTGTGGTGTGCTGGGTGCCTGAGGGGGTGTGGTACATTGTGTACAGTCAGTGGTGTGTGGTGTGCTGGGTGCCTGATGGGGGTGTGGTACATTGCGTACAGTCAGTGGTGTGCGGTGTGCTGGGTGTCTGATGGGGGTGTGGTACATTGTGTACTGTCAGTGGTGTGCGGTGTGCTGGGTAACTGATGGGTGTGAAGTACATTGTTAACTGTCAGTGGTGTGTGGTGTGCTGGGTACCTGATGGGGGTGTGGTACATTGTGTACTGTCAGTGGTGTGCGGTGTGCTGGGTGTCTGATGGGACTGTGGTACATTGTGTGCTGTCAGTGGTGTGCGGTGTGCTGTGTGTCTAATGGGGGTGTGGTACATTGTGTACTGTCAGTGGTGTGCGGTGTGCTGCGTATCTGATGGGGCTGTGGTACCTTGTGTACTGTCAGTGGTGTGCGGTGTGCTGCGTGTCTGATGGGGCTGTGGTACCTTGTGTACTGTCAGTGGTGTGCGGTGTGCTGGGTGTCTGATGGGGGTGTGGTACAGTGTGTACTGTCAGTGGTGTGTGGTGTGCTGGGTGCCTGATGGGGGTGTGGTACATTGTGTACTGTCAGTGGTGTGTGGTGTGCTGGGTGCCTGATGGGGGTGTGGTACATTGTGTACTGACAGTGGTGTGTGGTCTGCTGGGTATCTAATGGGGGTGTGGTACATTGTGTAATGTCAGTGGTGTGCGGTGTGCTGGGTAACTGATGGGTGTGAGGTACATTGTGTACTGTCAGTGGTGTGTGGTGTGCTGGGTGCCTGATGGGGGTGTGGTACATTGTGTACTGTCAGTGGTGTGCGGTGTGCTGGGTGTCTGATGGGGGTGTGGTACATTGGGTACTGTCAGTGGTGTGCGGTGTGCTGGGTGTCTGATGGGGTGTGGTACATTGTGTACTGTCAGTGGTGTGCGGTGTGCTGGGTGCCTGGTGGGGGTTTGGTACATTGTGTACTATCAGTGGTGTGTGGTCTGCTGGGTACCTGATGGGGGTGTGGTACATTGTGTACTGTCAGTGGTGTGTGGTGTGCTGCGTGTCTGATGGGACTGTGGTACATTGTGTACTGTCAGTGGTGTGCGGTGTGCTGGGTGTCTGATGGGGCTGTGGTACATTGTGTACTGTCAGTGCTGTGCGGTGTGCTGGGTGCCTGTTGGGGGTGTGGTACATTGTGTACTGTCAGTGGTATGTGGTGTGCTGAGTGCGTGATGGGGGTGTGGTACATTGTGTACTGTCAGTGGTGTGCAGTGTGCTGGGTGTCTGATGGGGGTGTTGTACATTGTGTACTGTCAGTGGTGTGCGGTGTGCTGGGTGCCTGATGGGGGTGTGGTACATTGTGTACTGTCAGTGGTGTGCAGTGTGCTGGGTGTCTGATGGGGCTGTGGTACATTGTGTACTGTCAGTGGTGTGCGGTGTGCTGGGTGCCTGATGGGGGTGTGGTACATTGTGTACTGTCAGTGGTGTGCTGTGTGCTGGGTGTCTGATGGGGCTGAGGTACATTGTGTACTGTCAGTGGTGTGTGGTGTGCTGGGTGCCTGATGGGGGTGTGATACATTGTGTACTGTCAGTGGTGTGCGGTGTGCTGGGTGTCTGATGGGACTGTGGTACATTGTGTACTGTCAGTGGGGTGTGGTGTTCTGTGTGTCTGATGGGGGTGTGGTACATTGTGTACTGTCAGTGGTGTGCGGTGTGCTGGGTGTCTGATGGGGCTGTGGTACATTTTGTACTGTCAGTGGTGTGTGGTGTGCTGGGTGCCTGATGGGGGTGTCGTACATTGTGTACTGTCAGTGGTGTGCGGTGTGCTGGGTGTCTGATGGGGGTGTGGTACATTGTGTACTGTCAGTGGTGTGCGGTGTGCTGGGTGTCTGATGGGACTGTGGTACATTGTGTACTGTCAGTGGTGTGTGGTGTGCTGGGTGCCTGATGGGGGTGTGGTACATTGTGTACTGTCAGTGGTGTGTGGTGTGCTGGGTGCCTGATGGGGGTGTGGTACATTGTGTACTGTCAGTGGTGTGCGGTGTGCTGGGTGTCTGATGGGGGTGTGGTACATTGTGTACTGTCAGTGGTGTGTGGTGTGCTGGGTGTCTGATGGGTGTGTGGTACATTGTGTACTGTCAGTGGTGTGCGGTGTGCTGGGTGCCTGATGGGGGTGTGGTACATTGTGTACTGTCAGTGGTGTGTGGTGTGCTAGGTGCCTGATGGGGATGTGGTACATTGTGCACTGTCAGTGGTGTGTGGTGTGCTGGGTGTCTGATGGGGGTGTGGTACATTGTGTACTGTCAGTGGTGTGTGGTGTGCTGGGTGTCTGATGGGGGTGTGGTACATTGTGTACTGTCAGTGGTGTGCGGTGTGCTGGGTGTCTGATGGGGGTGTGGTACATTGTGTACTGTCAGTGGTGTGCGGTTTGCTGGGTGTCTGATGAGGGTGTAGCACATTGTGTACTGTCAGTGGTGTGTGGTGTGCTGAGTGCGTGATGGGGTGAGGTACATTGTGTACTGTCAGTGGTGTGCGGTGTGCTGGGTGTCTGATGGGGGTGTGGTACATTGTGTACTGTCAGTGGTGTGTGGTGTGCTGTGTGCCTGATGGGGGTGTGGTACATTGTGTACTGTCAGTGGTGTGCGGTGTGCTGGGTGTCTGATGGGACTGTGGTACATTGTGTACTGTCAGTGGTGTGCGGTGTGCTGGGTGTCTGCTGGGGGTGTGGGACATTGTGTACTGTCAGTG